>NW_024720101.1:0-11413 GCF_018991925.1 Homarus americanus
AGAGAGGGAGGGTAAGGATAATGTTATAAGGTCAGGTATGGTTCGGTTGTCGGGAGGAGGGGGGGAGGAGAGGAGAAGGGAGGCGAAAGGAGGAAAGGGGGGCTTTGGAGGTTCTTGGGTTAATTTATAGTATGGTAGGATTTCTTAGGAATGATATGTTTTGTGTTGCTAATGAATAGTTGTATTGAGTCATATGTTTTTTTTGTTTTTTTTGTTTTTTGTTTTTTTTATTAGGAGGGTCAAAGGGGCTTGTTAGAAAGGTCGGGTATATTAAGTTTTTGTTTTGGGAGGATTGTAGGTATTGATTTCTAAGAGGGGTTGTGAGTAAGGTTGGGTAGGTTAAGTTTTTCTTTTGGGAGGATTGAAGGTGTTGATTAGTGATTGGATAGTGAGTTAGCTTTTTTTTTTTTTTTTTATAGGAGGGATTGTGAGTAAGGTTGGGTGGGTTAAGTTTTTCTTTTGGGAGGATTGTAGGTTTTGTTAGTGGTTGGCAGAGTTGGGTTAATTAATTGCATTCTTTCTTTCTTGCAGGTATTGTGAGTTCTGGCCCCATTCTTGAGGGAGAGGGTTTGTGTACTGGTACATTGCACCCCTCCCCGACCTTATTGGCTAAGAGAGGCGTTCAATGTCGTCTGCAATTTGGTACCGTTTTTATTAGGTACACCTCTCCGACCTTATTGGCTAAGGGAGGTGCCCATAAAACAGTGTTGGTAACATTCTTGAGGGAGAGGGCTTGCGTACAGGCACTGTGGAACTCTCACTGACCTTATTGGCTAAGGGAAACGTACATGTCATCTGAGTTAGTATGGGATGGGTAAGTTAGGTATTTGTTTTGGGAGGAGTGATAGGGTGTGGTTAGTTCATGGTAGAATGGTTATATTTTATTTTGTGTGGGATTGCTAGTAACGGCTGGGTATGTTAGGTTTTTGTTTTGGGAGGAGTGATAGGGTGTGGTTAGTTAATGGTAGAATGGTTATTTTTTATTTTGTGTGGGATTGCTAGTAACGGCTGGGTGTGTTAGGTTTTTATTTTGGGAGGAGTGATAGGGTGTGGTTAGTGAATGGTTGAATGGTTATTTTTTATTTTGTGTGGGATTGCTAGTAACGGCTGGGTATGTTAGGTTTTTATTTTGGGAGGAGTGATAGGGTGTGGTTAGTTAATGGTAGAATGGTTATTTTTTATTTTGTGTGGGATTGCTAGTAAAGGCTGGGTGTGTTAGGTTTTTATTTTGGGAGGAGTGATAGGGTGTGGTTAGTTAATGGTAGAATGGTTATTTTTTATTTTGTGTGGGATTGCTAGTAACGGCTGGGTATGTTAGGTTTTTGTTTTGGGAGGAGTGATAGGGTGTGGTTAGGTAATGGTAGAATGGTTATTTTTTTATTTTGTGTGGAATTGCTAGTAATGGCTGGGTACGTTAGGTTTTTATTTTGGGGGGATTGTTAGGGGGAGTGTTAGTGCAGGTTGAGTGGTTTAGTTATTTATTTATTTATTTTTTATTTTTTTGTCAGAGTGGTCTTGAGTTTGAGTTGGTGGCGTGGGGTTTGGAGTGAGGGGGGGGAGGAGGGAATTGGTCAAGTCAGGTAAGGTTAGGTTGGGTGGGAATTATTGGGTGTGGGGTTGAGAAGAGGTTAGGTTAAGCTTAGTTAGGTTAGGTGGGAATCGTTGGGTGTGGGCTGAGGAGAGGTTAGGTTGATTTGGTTAGGTTGGGTGGGAATCGTTGGGTGAGGGTTAAGGAGAGGCTAGGTTTTAATTTGGGGGGAAATTGTTGGGTGTGGTTATAGGGAAGATATTAATACAAGGGAGGTGGGAGGGGAGTGTTTGGTCTGTTTAGTACTTAAAGATAGAAATTCTGAGGTGCAGGGATGAGGTCTAAATTGTCGAGTGACTGTGAGCGTGGTGGTGGTATGAGTGTTGTGTATGCAAGTGAGGGAAGGGCAGTTACGTGACTGTGTGTGGGGGAGTCGGGAGGTTGAGGGGAGTGTGCTAGGTTCGTGTCGGGGTTGATTTCTGTTTCCTTTGGGGTAGTGCCGTATAGATTTACTTTGATTATTGATTTGGTTGGATGAGTGTATTGTATAATTCTTTTGCTGTCAGGTGTATAGGGAGAAAGGGGGCAGGTGTTCTTCCTCTTTGGTCTAGGGGTCTTGACCACTAGTTCTGTGGGGGGAAGGGCTGCCATTTTATTCTTGGGAGTCTGGGGTGTTAGGGGAGGATTGGGATTTGTTTGGGTGTTTGTGGTCCGGGAGTTCAACGTAGTCATGTGGGAGACAAATTGGTAGCAGTTGTAGCATTGGTGAACTGGAATGTAGTGTTGGAATTCAATGTTTCGTGAGGGGATGATGTTATTGCCGAATTTTATTCCGTTGGATTTTAATTTGATGGCGTCAGTTTGTGTAGCTGTAGTGATTTTCAACATGGGGAGAGTTCCCATCCGGGCTGCATATGTCATTTGGGAGGTGTTGTGTGTGTTGAGTTCTGTCAATAGGTTAGGGTTGTCAAGGATATGAGGGATGACTTTTCTACATATGAGGGTGCATTTTGCACGGTATTCGGGTGAGCTGAGGACCGTTAAGCCATTGTCTTTTAGTTTTTTGTTCAATGCTGGGGAGTGGAATTGGTCGGCGTCTTCGTCATTCTGTACAAATATTTTAATAATGTCGTCATTGGTGAAGGAACGGATTTGGAAGATCAAAGTCAGCTGAAAAATGAGTGAAGCGAGGTCTGTGCACGGTTGGATGGTACGGTCCACTTTAATTTTAGTAGATGGCATGTTTACTGTTTTTAAATTTTGGAGATTTATGGAGATCTCCCCTAACAATTGTCCCTGATTTCCTGCGCCCCTCACGTAGGGGAGGCCCTGCACTATCACAGAGGTCCCCAGGCGAATCGGCAGGCTGTGCTGACCCCCCGCTCTTCACACAAACACGCACTAGCGAGGTGTGGGGACAGAGGGCGTTTCCAGACGAATACTCCCCTGTACGTCAACTGACAGGGGAATAGGTCCTTTCACGGCACGGAAGATAAAGGTTAGAGTGGTAGAAAAAGGTTTGAAAACTTATTGATGACTCTTTCTTCACACCAAGCCCCTCAGCAGCATTCGGGGTTCCTAAGGGAGGTCCGATACTGTAGGAGAGGCTCAATGTGTCGATTGAATCAACAGATTTGTCAGTTATGGAGAATGGAGTCAGGTGCTTGTGATTTCCAGGGTAAGTGGGAAGGTAGGAGAGGTCCCAGAAGTAGCCAATCAGCTGTGTCTGTTTGTTCTCCGGCGTCCCCGTCGCTCTGCGTGTCTGCTCTCTATGGTGGTCCTGGCTCCAATGACGTGACAGCAGTCGTTGTTGTTGTTGTTGTTGAGATTGTCGTATAGATTGTCGGACCGTAGTCCGACACGGGCCTTTGCCTATAGGCGGCCCGTTTGGTGGTTCCGGCTGGAGCTCCAGGAGCAGCCAGACCGGATTAGGATTGGAGGTGGTCCCACCTGCAGATTGGAGGGATACTGCAGGTTGCAAGTGTGAGCGGACCCCCGATCAGTGGACGCTTACCACCAGCCCCCACTCTTGGACGTGGTCAGCTTCGGAGTGGCGCGCCCCCCGAACTGGGGTCCGCACTTGCTGGGAGAGGATGCTTTCTAAGCTATCTGGGTGGTGGGTATCGTGTGATGACCCGGAGTAGGTGGTGAATGTGGTCTGTGTGGGCCTTTCGGGTTATAGTGGCCGCTGGTGTTGTGTGTGTTTCTTGGGAGATTTGAGTTCTGTTTCGGAGGCTTTGTGTGACCTCGCAATCGAGGAGATAGTGTTCAAGTGGGTTGGCTGCTGGCTCCTGACAGTAGGTGCATTCCATGACGTCATTTCCGATCATCTGCCAGGAGCACTTGTACCCTAGTCGTAGTCGATGAAGGCTGACTTGGGTTTGTCTTGGAGTTTTCTTGTCTGCGAAAGGTGGTTCCCCTTTTGTGGCCGCCAGGTACCATTTGGCTGATTGGGAACCAGCGTTGAGTGCGTGAAGGAAGCTCTTTTTGATGTGGAGCTTAGTAGTCTTTCTGAGGTGATTCTTGATCTGTTGCACACTTGCTGGAACTTGGATGTGTACGCTACTAGAGCGTGTAGCTGCCTTGGCTGCTTCGTCTGCCACGTCGTTTCCTCCGATCCCTACATGACTGGGAATCCAGTGTAAGACGACTGGTCGGGTTTGGCTTTGGAATTCCTGTAGCTGTGCGAGGATCGAGGTGATGATGTGGACGTTGTCTCTTGGTTGACTGTGTTGCAGCGCCTGCATGGCCGATTTCGAGTCCGTGTGAATTATGACGGACTTGTTGTGTTGTGTTGCAGCGTGTTGTAGGGCCTTTGAGATTGCTACCAGTTCTGTTTGTAGGGTGGAGCAGTCGTTGGAAAGTCTCCATTGGAGGGTCTGACCTTGGGTGTAGAAGGCCGCTCCGGATCTATGATGTTTTGGGTCCACCGAGCCGTCTGTGAAGTATGATGCTGCATCAGCCGGTGTCTCGGTGGCTATGGCTTGGAGAGATATTTTTTTGAGGTCCTCCTTCTGGAGGTTGGCTTTACTGTCGCCGAGGTCGGTGAATTTGAGTGTGGCTGGTGGAGGGCTCCATGGTGGAGGAACAGTGTAACCATTGTCTCGTGTGTCTTGGTTCTTCTTGACGAGTGTTTCTGCTTGCAGGTGTCGGATGACCTCGCTTGCCTCGTGCGACCAGGTGGCCCCTCGCACTCTGTGGTCGAGGTGGAGGGAGGCACTGATTCGAATCTTGGCAACTGTGGGCTTGTCTGCTCTACAGATTTTGGCGGGGAGACCGGCTGTCACCTGCTTGACTCGTACTGCCAGGGGTGGTAGCTCGGTTTCCATTTGCAGATTGCAAATTCTGGTCCACATGGCTGCTCCGAGCATGGTCCTGAGAGCATTGTTTTGAATGACTTCTAGCTTAGCTATTTGGTCTTCTCTCAGTCCAATGAGTGCTGGAGCACTGTAATCTACCAGCGATCTGATGGCGGCTGTGTAGTAGGCTTTGAGCACATGAAGGTTTGCTCCTGCAGATTTGCTGGTGAGCGACCTCATTATATTGTGTCTGCTCTTCGTCCTGTGCCTGAGATACTCGAGTTGCGGCTTGAAGGTGAGTTTCTGGTCAAACCAGATTCCAAGACACTGGTGGGCGTTGGTCCAGACTACCGGCGTGTTTTGTATGGAGAGCATCTTGTCTGGTGTGTCTGTGCAGATAGCCATCGCTTTCGACTTGGCTGGATTTATCTTGAGTCCAAGTCTGTTGCACTCCTCTTCTATAAGTTGGAGTGCGTGTTGCGTGTTGGCTAGTCTGTTCGATCCTCTTACTATGAGCTGTAAGTCGTCTGCATAGCATAGGAGCTTGGCTGTTTGTCTGAAGGGAAGTTTGACTAGATTTTCCATCAGGACGTTGAACAGCATTGGACTGAGGATGCCTCCTTGTGGGGTTCCGTTTTCATGGACCCTGTAGCTTGAGGTTGCTCCCTGAAAGCGTACTCGTGCTTCTCTCTGTGTGAGGTAGTTCTGGATCCACCCCAGCAACCTTCCCTTGACGCCTTTTTGAGCGAGCGTAGTTGTAATGGCCAATGGATTTGCTAGTTCGAAGGCTTTCTCCAGGTCGAGGAAGACCACCAGAGCTGGTTTGTTGTCCACTGTGCTGAGTATCTCGGCGATGTTGTTGCCTGTGCCGGTGTTCTCGGTGTAAGCAAAGATGTGAGGGTGTGGGCTGCCTACTTTCCACTTGAGTCGGTTGAGAGCCATTCTTTCTCCCGTCTTCACTATGCAGCTGAGAAGGGAGATGGGCCTCGGTTTGTCTGGTTCTCTGGGCTTCGGAATGGGCTGTATATCTGCCTTCTTCCATTCCGGTGGGAGTCTTTATGCTGTCCACGAAGCATTGATGGCTTGCAGCAGAGCCTCGTGTCCGGCTGTACCGGCATGAGAAAGCATGGAGTAGGTTATCCTGTCGGCCCCTGGAGCTGTGTCCTTGCTTCGTTTTAGCGACTTCTGGAGTTCTTGCTGGTTGAATGGTCTGTCAGTGTCATCTTCACTGTTGCAGGCCTCTTCGATCATCTGGAGTCTGACCTGTCGCAGACGCCGTTGTGTCTCCTCCGCCTGTCTCGGGGGGTTTTTCGTTGCTGCTCGGTCAGAGAACAGTTTTGCAAGTCTCTCGGCTTCCTCTTCTGGGTTGGGATGGGTTGGTGGTGGTGGTGTTGCCTTCCCAGATGCCCTTCGGATCTGGGCCCACATCTTGCCAAGGGAGGTGTGCTCGTTCAGTTCGGAGCACCACTTGAGCCAGCTTACGTTTTTTATTTCTTCCTTCTCTTCCCTGGTATCCTTAACTATGTCTTGCAGGAGATGTCTGTTTGTTTCCGTGGGATGTCTCCTGTAGTTTCTTCGGGCCATGTTCACTCTGTGGTTAAGTTCTTTCACCCTGGGACAGTAGTACCAGTAATCATTGTACTGTCTTGATGTGGGTTTTGTTTTTGGGATAGCCTCTTCTGCCGCTTGGTGAAACGCCTCGACCAATTGTTGGTGAAGATTTGTACTCATCATGAGTGCTTTCTTGACTGTGATTTCATGGAATCTTTTTTTTGGGAGATGAGAGTGGGCTCCTCCAGTTATTTCAGAGACAGATCCTCCAGATTATCTTGAAAGGTGGTGTATAGGTGTAGGCCGTCTTCATTTGTGGGGCTTACCGAGCTTAGGAAGGGATGACGTGCGTTGAAATCCCCTCCTATGAGTGTGGCGTGGTCAGCGGCCGAAGCAAATAATTGAGTCACCTCCAGTGAGCCCCTTGGGTTCTTGTAGATGTTGTGAACAGTTAATTCCCGTTCTTGGAGGGTTACTTTGACGGCCTGTGTCTCGATGTTTTCCCCACATGGAAATTGCTGCGTGACATCGGCGGAGGGTATGCTTGACTTGACCAAGATCATACATCCTCTTGTTGACGCCTGCGTGAAATGCCTCCTGTATGTCTTGTAACCGCTGAATTTGAAGCAGTGGTGTTCTTGTAGAAGTGTTTCTTGTAGGAGTATGATGTCAAGCTTGTCCTTGGCTGCTGCTTCTTGTAGGAGGTGTTTCTTGTTTTTGATGCCCTGGGCATTCCATGTTAGGATGTTCAGGGTGCTGACGTTTTCCACCACTGTTTCATCGGGGACTTCTGGTGGTCCTCGATGGAGATGTCCAAGTTCGATTCCAACTGAATCAGGTCCATGTCTTCGTGTTCTGTGGTTTTTGCCTTCTGGGCCGTGGTTCGGTTCAGGGGAGTTGAAACGTCCAGTTTCTTTCTGGGAGCTGTCGGTATCTTGGGAGCTGTCGGTGTCTTGGGTTCTCTGGTGGCCTTCTTCGGTGTAGAGTGTACCTCGGCTGTTACTCGTGTGCGGACCAGCGTGGCTTCCTCCACTGAGGTGGCTGGAGCTGTGGCGACTTGCCCGAGGACGCTCCCCATGAGTATTTGGAGCTGTGTGGGTTGGATCTTGTGGCCCAGTAGTCCGGCTAGGCCCTCCGCGAAGGTCGTCAGTACATTGGCTAGGTCTGATATGTGTATCATTCCTTCTGGTGCCTTGGTGTGTGCTTCTTTTGTCTTTCTCGTGGTTGTCGTTCTCTGCTGCTTGGGTGGCTGAGGTGTGGCTGTAGTGAGGCCAGGAAACTGGGCTGCACTTTGGGTGTTGACTGGCTGAGGAGGTTGTCTTTGTTGTTTGGGCCTTTGGGTTCCCGACACGAAGGTACTTGGTGGGGCTGGTGTGTAGGCGGTGGGGGCCGGTCTTGCTGCTGGTCGGTTTGCCTGGACCCTCTTTGTTCTCTCGGAGCATCCAGGATTCCAGGCGTGGTGTTTGCCCCCGCAGTTGGCACACTTGGGGGCAATTTTTTCCCCATTTTTCAGTTTGGTGAGGCAGGACTGTGTGCCGTGCATCTGTGCGCAGACTGCGCAGATTTCCCTGTACGTGCACCTTGTCTGATGGTGCCCGTATTTCTGGCATCTGAAGCATCGCAGGGGCTCTGGGACGAAGGGCCTCACTTCGTAGATCCCCCAGGTTTTGAGGTCTATGGTGCTGGGGGTGAGCCGTAGTGCGTTATGAGGACTTGTTTCGTGGTGGCCGTCTTGTCGGACAGGGGAGAGCATCTCTCGGCTTTTAGGATCTTCGGGTGGTTCTCCAGGGGTTCGAGAGGTAGTTCCTTTGGGTACCGGAGGACTACCGACTTCATCAGTTTCTGGGCGGGGTCTAGCTTGGTTGAAGTAATGGTGGTGGTGTTTTGTAGGTAAGTGTCGAGGGTGGTGGCGGAGTTCTTGTCTTTGGGGTGAACGATCATCTCCCCCTTTAGGTTGGGCCGCACTGAGAACTTGGCCAGTGGGTTTTGCTTTTCCATCTCTGTGACGGCGGCATATGTTGTTTTTGCGTCCGTTTTCGTGATCCGGAATTTTGGCGGTGTCGTTGGAGGTGAGCTGGTGGTGGTGATGGGTGCCTTGGGGGCTGCTTGACGGCAATCGTTTCCCGAAAAGGCACGTCGGCGTTTCTTATTTTCTACCTTCGTCCAGTTGTCCTCAGTAGCGGTAGCAGTGGTGGTGGTGGTGGAGGTGGTGGTGGTGGTGGAGTTGTTGGAGGTGGTGGCAGAGTTCCTACTTTTCAGGGCTTCGTTGAAGGCGCGTAACTGGTCTGCTTTCTCTGTGCGAAGCCTGTCGTGGTTCGGGTCGTCAGGTTGGCGGTTCAGGCGGGGGTCGCGGTTAGGAGGGCGTACGCGCTCCATAACCGGGTTGTTGTTGTTTTTTTTTTTTATTTTTTTTATTTTTTTATTATTAGATCCTACCTATTCCGGTTGAGTAAAATGCAGAGGAATTACAGCACCCCCCACTGGCTGGTGGTCGTAGAGTGGTTCCTGAGCTTCTCTCCCGGAGCCCCGTTGGGGAAGCCTACTTCCTAGTGTATGTGACTGCTCACTTATAGACGTGAGCTAAGTGTGCCTATTTGGGAAGGATAAGGATTGCTACCCTCTTTCCAGGTGGACCCGCACGATCACGGTTTTCCTGGAAAGACTCGGCTGGGGAGGGTTTTGCTCCGACCCCCTTTCGTGTTCACAATCTCCTGGGAGGGAGGTGAACAGTTACAGGGGGGACCGCAGGACGAATACACTTTTGAGGGTGCAGGTCCCTAGGCCAGAGCGAAAAAGGAAAAATGGTAGTAGAAGGAAAAGAGCTCAAACCACGCCGGGAATATCGCGCTATAACTGCTCTCCAGCTGGAGTGTGGGTCACTCACACCACCAGTGGGGAGGGCAAGCTAATGCTCGATAAACCGAGAACGCTCGTGAGTTGTTGTGGACGATGACAGTCGTGGGTGGTCCGGTCCGGGAAGATGGCCAACAATGGTACAAGGGAGAGGGCGGTCTTCAGAGTTCAGGGTCCAGCAGGAGGTCTTGTTGAGAGGTCTTCTTCGTTCAGGAGCGATGTGATGAGTGGGCGGCCTGGCAGGCGGGCGGGCTTATATACAGACATTCTCCACCTCAGTGGCCACCTCATTGGCCACGAGTGCCGCATGCGTCATCCGCAAGCTACGCCCCACCTCCAAGAGGGAGGGACGGCCTTGGATGAACGATACTACCGCTGCGTCCACAGCACGCCACCTACTCCCACCAAACCGTGGGCGAAGCCACACCAGGACCACCTGTAGTAGCAACCACAACAGCATGACTGGACGAGGCAAAGGAGGCAAGGGACTTGGAAAGGGTGGCGCCAAGCGTCATCGTAAGGTGCTTCGTGACAACATCCAGGGTATCACCAAGCCCGCCATTCGTCGTCTAGCTCGGCGTGGAGGTGTTAAACGTATATCCGGCCTCATCTACGAGGAGACCCGCGGCGTCCTCAAGGTGTTTCTGGAGAACGTCATCCGTGACGCCGTCACCTACACCGAGCACGCAAAAAGGAAGACCGTCACCGCCATGGATGTGGTGTATGCCCTGAAACGGCAGGGCCGCACCCTTTATGGGTTTGGTGGTTAATCAACCTGATGGACGGGCGCACACCACCACCACCACCACGACAAACAAATATACGGACCTAATTTTAGGTCCACATTTAAATCGCTAAAGAGTTGGTTAGACACTGAGTAAATCGTTGAAAATATATCCAATAACATGATCCTCTCTAATTCTGGACTTGTGGTATGAGTATAGGTTGTGTGTGAACGTGTTGGAACCACTTCCTAATAATTGTCAGTCAGTCAGTCAGTCAACATTCACCTAACCTCCAGGTACCTCACCTACCTTCCTGTAGCGTCACCGAACCTCACGAAATGTAACCCAATGTAGTTTATAATCTATCCTAACATGACATAACATAACCACGCACTATATTACTTCGGTAAGAGTAATGAGTTTTAATACACAAAGTTGCAGTTATCATTCATTCATACATACATACATACATACATACATACATACATACATACATACATAACATGCTAGTGGCAGGGGGGGATTGAAGTGAATTTTAGGAGGATAGAATAGGTGCAGTGGCTAAGCAGCGCTTGCGTGAGGGACTTTAAGCAGCAACTCGCCTGGATGCGGCAGGATAGAGTCAGGTCAAGCGTCCGGTGCATGTTGGGTTCCGCCATGGTTTCTCAGTGTTTGGTCGGCTTGATTGTGTGTGTTGTTTTCTTGTTTGGAGGAAATGTCTTGGTATTCTTCTTCTTAGCTTGAAGTTGATTTTCTTCTAACTCTTCTCCTCTTGTTGTTCGTCTTCCTCGTGTCTGCTATCATTCTGTAAAGACTCTCTATATGTATGTAAGTATGAGTGAGTAACAGTTGCCGGTTACAGTGATACTTCATATTCGCTGGTGTTGTACTGTATGGCTTCGGTATTTCTTAATATACAAACGGCACCGTTAGGGGATTGAGGTATTTAAAAACCAGCCTGCATTACTTATATATAGAAATAAATAATGTGGCTTGGACAATAATGACGACTACTCTCTCCTACCTTCCCCAAACAAGGGCTTTTCGAAAGTATACATTGGACACAAATGACTTAGTACATCATAAATTGGTGGTTTAACAAAAGCACTCATTAGAGAAAGGTGAAGGAGCACACAGTGAACATACAGATTAATGTTTGCACGCGTAGATCATGTAAGGTGAGATGTTGAACACCAGACACGTAGTGTAGTAACTCCCTCACAGATGGCGTTATGAGGGCCTGATGATGTAGCAGTTACCTCACAGATGGTGTTATGAGGAAATTCACATGATGATGCTGTAGCAAAACATTCACTACGTGTTGTCGTAGCATCTTGGGGACACCACGTGGTCGACATGACTCACTCATTCAAGTGGGTGAGGTGTGGTCCCAGGCCTCTCTATCGTGGAGTCTCAGGGGAAGTATAACTGGGTACCTGGGACCTCACTGTGTGAAG
>NW_024720102.1:0-26967 GCF_018991925.1 Homarus americanus
TGGAGAAGCGTGCAGTTGACAGGAATGGACGATGGGATTTCGAGGTATCTTAGAGGAAGAGAACGTGGGTGATGAAGGTGTCGGAAGGGGTTCAAGCATTTCACAAACAGGACGGGATATTTGTTAGTACGTGAAACATCATGATGAAGAAGAAATAACTCGCTATTATATTACAATCTATTTACAGTCTTTATGGATGTCTTTCAATAAGCACTGAAGGCTATTTTAAGGGATTACACCAGATAATGCATCACAAGGTTTAAAATTATTTCAAGATATTTTAGTACACACACACACACACCCACACAGATAAGCAGATGGTCAAGCAAACATCGGTTTTACGCAAACACTTACATGAAAACGTACTACAGACATTCAAACACCAAGAAACGTAGTCACATACAAAAGCTTGTGAAGGTGTTTGCTGATAATATTATCGTCATACGGGTGGCGGGGTTTCTATTGCCTTAGTAAACCAGGCCTCAGCCATGCATACTTCGTCACAAGACACATATGATTATAGAGTGCAGCGTTTAGTCAGAAAAAAAAATTATCTCCTTTTACATTTCGCATATAAATTAAGTTTTTGGCCTAGCACCGGAAAGCTGGAGGGACCCAATATTAAAAAAATACACAGGAATATAATGCTGAGCCTGGTTCTTGTTTGTTTGTTTGTGTGTGTGTGTGTGTGTGTGTGTGTGTGTGTGTGTGTGTGTGTGTGTGTGTGTGTGTGTGTGTGTGTGTGTTAACCATCATTCACTAGGTCTTAGTTTCTGACAACAAACAACTTATAAAATCAAGAATAAGCTATAACTCTTTAAAGGGTGCCTTGGATAACTGCTATGTAAGAAATATTATTCCTTGCATGATAGACTAAGAAGGTTTTGGTTATCTCCCAAAAACACGAACGGCATAACACATTATGATGTTTTTACAAAGATATTAAATATTCTGTACACCCAACATGCTAGAGAAGACTCACAAGTTAACTCTTTAATCTTGCCCACTATCTTAGCCAGCAAACAACAGAATTGGATAACTTCTTTACGGCCGGTATTTAGTGTGTGCATAAATTAGCATAATATTGTACTAAATGCACGGCGCTTATAGCCGGAGACGGGAGTGTGTGTATAGTAACACTGCTTCGTATTTATAACTTCTTAATGGCGTTCCTTCGAAATTATAATATTATGGATTTTTATTATTTATTTTTCTTTTATCTCTGCTTAGGTCACATAATGTCTTTAATGTAACTATTCTTAGGGTGTTTCTTGACAACCAATTAGTTTTGAACCATTTAACGTTGTTTCAGGTTATGGTAACTAATTTACGTCAAAAAAGATACCGTCAATATCAACCTCACATAAAACTGACGGATGTAAGGTCGCTGAAATATCAATAATATAGGTATTTTTTGTGAGTTTCATTGTCATATTCACTTTTGACGTATGTGTTAGAAGGAAATGATGAGGTACACGAGGAGGTGAAGTGGGCGAGGGACTAGTTCACGCAGAGGCCTGATGATCCACCCGTGCTGGCAAAAGAAAACCCCAATGCTTCCAGTTAATTCTGACACGTGATGTACTGTGGGTGTTGGTGGTCTCGGGGGTACACACACACTCATAATTAATTCATCGTTCGATATCTCTTGTCTGCTTTAACTGTGAGGTCGACCGCTGCTCTGTCTCTCCTACTGATAGCTACCAAGGCCGACTATTGCTTGGTGTCCTGGCGGGCAGGTCCTGTGGCGTCCAGAGAGATAAAAGGTTGAAAACTAATGATGCAGTATGATATACAGATAGTGAAAAGAGAGAGAGAGAGAGAGAGAGAGACCTACTGTAAGGTAAGTACTGTACATGAGATAAGGTTAGTCACAGCCAGAGTAAATTGAAATGTCTTGTTATTCCGTAAAGTGATCAGTTCCTTACACTGGCTGTAACATATGTATACATTCTCTAGTCTCTGTTAAGTACAACTGTAACTCGGTTGTATTTTTATCATTAAGTAACACCAAGAGTGTGTTTGTCGCGGTGTGTGGGAAAATGTGTTAGCTGGATAGTCTGTGAGAAGAAACTACTTCGCTTCCCCCATCCTCAAAATATAGATGACGTCAATGTTTGAGCTTTATGTTGACACTGGCGATGGGAAGTGAGGAGGTGTGTGTGTGCAGTCCTCCAGTGACGAAGTAGAAATTTTTTGATTTTGTAATTTTGCATGGTGAAGGATATACGAAGTTATTGATCGCAGGGAGCGTAACAACCGTGTTTAACACACACACACATACTGTATATATATATATATATATATATATATATATATATATATATATATATATATATATATATATATATATATATATATATATATATATATATATATATATATATATATATATATATATATATATATATATATATATATATATATATATATATATATATATATATATATATGTAATATTCAGAAATTTCAGAGTAATTTCAAATGCCCCGCCATGAGTGATACTGAGCGTTCAAGGTCATCTGAGGGGAGGGAGCGCTGCCTGCTCGTAGCGAGAGACTGCGGAACTAGGCCTATATGATATTAAATGTAATTTACCGAATTAATAATGATGCGATTCATGAAGTTAAGGGACTATTATTGAATTTGAAATTATTATAGATCGTTTAGCAGTCTGAATAATGTTACGGGTGTCCCAAGGAGTTATTAGTTAGGCGGAAAATATATCACGTAGGCCCAAGCTAGCGCCTTGGGGAGACGCGACGCTGGCTAGGCCCAGTCCCGGAGAGCATTCACACAGACAAGACGTTCCGCGCGTCCATCAGAAATAGTCACGTGGCCTAGTCACCTGTGCTGCGCTATTGCAGTATAACAAGTAAGTCTCATTCGATCTCAGACAGGGTTAGATAGGGCAGTGATAAAGTAAACTAGAGCTAACAGTGAGTTCATTTCAGGGTTTCCGTCAGAACCCACTTGACTGGAGTTGATTGGAGTTGACCGGAGTTGACCGGAGTTGACTGGAGTTGACCGGAGTTGACTGCGAGAGATTGACTGCCGTTTGAGACTGCCGTTGATGATTGAGGGTGGCGATTGTCGCCATTGGACCGATCAGTGTAGGCCTGTCACTGTTTAGCGGGGTAGCAAAGGATCTCTTGAGTGAACGAGTGCTCCCGACAACTAAAACGACACGGGACCAGCATCAGCAGTGGGTGATCAGTTCTTACCACTCCGGTGCACAACACCACGTGTCCTCGGTCAGCTAGTGAAACCCTCTTGCTAACGGGAAGCTAAAGTTTCTCTCAACTGCACAAGGTCTGATTGGCTCACTCGCTTCCTGCCCATGGACGCACTGGGAGTACACTGAGGCTATCTGAGTATATTAATGGTCACACACTGAGACCGTGAGTCTAGGACTCTAGGAGATACCTAGAGGAACATTTATTCTTCCTTATTACGGGTGTAGTTAACACCATTCCTCAGACTGATATTGTCTTGACGTGTGTAGTTTAATATTTCTTAAATAATTTTGATAGTAGTGTTTTTTTTGAATGTTTGTGCCATTAAGTGGAGCCAGAGTGATACTGTGATTTGATTCTTTTAATGCCTCTAATTGTTCTTCATAATTCTGATCTCAGGTATAACCTTGTTCCCCAGAGTAGTGGTTAGGTTAGGTTAGGCAGTGTACACCTGTTGGGGTGCTATAATTTTGTGGAGTGCCCTTAAGGCCTATTCATTGTGGAGTATTTAATTTCTTATTTTTTAGTACCATTTCCTAAGTGACTGATATTATTTTGTGAAAGCCTTAAGGCCTGTGCATGTGTGCAAGCAACATTTCTTAATACTTCAAATTTATTGTTGCCTGTGTTTCTAATAATTTCTATGTCATGTATAACTTTTATTCCCCAGAGTAGTGTTTAAAGTTTAAGTTAAGAGGTGCGCATATTGGTGTACCATTATTTGATTGTGTTTGTAGTGTTGGAGGGAATATAAGTGTCTAAATTTTACAGTGTGTCTCATTCATCCCAGTCACAGACGCTATCCTTCCACGGGTCACGGACAGTTCATTTTGTGTAGTAGATTTAAGTGTTCTTGTGCTGGTTCGGGATTTTTCTCAAAGGGGCGCTTCCACTGCCTTTACCATCTATTAAATTTTAATAAACCCCAAGTCAAGTGAGAAATTAAAGTCCAGCAAATTCCGACCGGTTACATATATATATATATATATATATATATATATATATATATATATATATATATATATATATATATATATATATATATATATATATATATATATATATATATATATATATATATATATATATATATAATACGCATGAGTAAACAGTATATTAGAAAATCACCGTCCTAGTTGTTGGCTCGTTTGCCGGTGTTAGCAAAATATTTGGCCCAACTCAGACCGCCCAATTTTGAAACAAGCCAAAAACTCAGTCTTTTGTAAAATGATCTTAAATGTTTGGCTCTTTTCCTAATAGGCTTGCATGTTGGTAATTTTGCAAAATAACTTGCAAACAGGCCAAAACCCTGTCGATTTGCATAATAACCTTAAATGTTCGATCATTTTGCAAACAAGCAAGTTTGCAAATTGTGCAAGTTCATAATATGTCATGAAGGAATGTTCGGTGACGTATGAGAACATAAGAATGGAGGAAACTGCAGCGGGCCTATTGGTCCATACTGGGCAGTACCGTTTACACCCAACCCCTAATGCTCATATCCATCCAACCTAGGTTTGAAGCTATCCAGCTTATTCGAGTTAGTGATGATGTCTGGTAACTTGTTCCACTCATCCACAACTCTATTTCCAAACCAATATTGACCTATCTCGCACCTAAATCTAAATTTGTCTAATTTAAAACCATTGCTACGAGTTCGCTCCTGGTTGGATAGTTTGAGTACCTTTGCTATATCACCTTTGTTTAGCCCTGACTTCCATTTATACACCTCGATCATATCGCCCCTCACTCTACGTCTCTCGAGGGAGTATTAAGATGCCCGAACCACCTGAAGTCTGTGGTCAATAGTAATACCAAGGTACACAACCTTGGGACCTTTGTAATATGTGTAAGATTATAGGTTTCTAACTGCTTCCGTTTTAGGGTTATGGCTGGAACAGACAGACAGACGGACAGACAGACACATCATTATCACTAAAATGTTGTGTTAATGCAAGTAGCCTGTGATAATTGTTTAATAAATAAAATTCTTACAAGAACCGTTGATTATGTGGTGCTCGTGTAGACAAGAAATTACCAGATCTTAGTTATAGTTTCTCTAAAACTGATTGAGGTAAATCCCAGTGTAATTTAAGGCTATTTGTTGATGTTATTTTTGTGTTTTCGCCAAGGTCAAACAATTAGGTGCAGTCTTAAACCTTCAGTTACTGACTTACTCTCCAACACGGGAAGTATAACTTACGTTGCCTATCCTTAAACTAGTCTTGAGTACCTGGCACTATCATGCAATATATTTTCAATTTCCACGTTTTATTTTCAGTTTCAATAACCGTACCCACTTTGTCATGTGAGAGAACCTGTAATTCAGAGAAAACGTGCGGGAAAACTCCCAACCACCACACAATAAACTAGAGCATTATTACAACCTCTGTGGTAAATTTCGACTCGAAGTCCATTAGTAAAGTGGTGGCTTCCTAAGTTTCCACATTGGCCAGGTGTAGTGTGTTGTTTCCACTACCCGGACGATATTACACGACTGTTTTGAAAGGAGACGATATGAAGAGTGTATTATCAAACCACGTGTAATCTGTCCGTCCTATTTTCTGGATAAACTCTTGTTTACCTCTTGTTGGAATTCAGTTAATCATGTAAATTTTCCCCATGAATAAATATTTTCACGAGACGAAGTTCATAACAACGGGATGAACTCCATGTAATAAAAATTAAGGTCACAGGTAAAGGTCAAGAGTTCGATTTAGCCATAGAGATTGTTTATATTCGCAGTTATCTGATTTAACGTGTAATTTCCACTCACTTAGTTATCATTACAGGTAATTATTACGTATAATTTCCACTCCTTAGATATGATTACAGAACTTATAACTTTGACTCAGGTTAGTTTATCATGATTACAGAACTTATAACTTTGACTCAGGTTAGTTTATCATGATTACAGAACTTATAACTTTGACTCAGGTTTGTTTATCATGATTACAGAACTTATAACTTTGACTCAGGTTTGTTTATCGTGCAGTTCCACTTTCTAGTTACTGATACATATAATTATCATGCATATAGCTTCCACTCCCCTGGTATAATTTTTGTCCCTGCAGGAGAAACTTTCCCATTCCTACATTGTCATAAATGAACTGAGGTTCGTAATTATATTGACAGAGAGAGAAGTGTTTCCGTGCAATCGTGTTATTGACCGGCATCACCCCAAAGCATAACTCTACTCAACACATGACACTGCTTCATGATGACCAAGGAGCTTCACGTTACAGTTTATTTATGAACGTTTTGTAATTGTCGTGATTCTTGGGAGATCATTACATGGAAAGTAACGCACTTGGGGGTAATTGAGGATTGAAGATTACATATGTTTGTAACGGATGAGCTGAGTCCGTAAGTTACATTTATACTGACGATTATCCACTGGTCAACATAAAAAAAAATTCTCATGGTTCTGGATCAAAACAGTCTGATTCTAGTGTAATTGTATGTCCTGAACTCAATTATGACATTCGTATAGCTGTATCAGGCTCAGTTTTCCAGAACCAGCATATCTATATATTTAGTGTACCATGCTATTCATACAGTAATTTATATGCTCATTGGCTCCACTTATGCAATTATTTTGTCCTGATTTGTGCTTTTTTGTTTGTTTCAGTTTGCTGATTCATGATATTGCATATCTACACCTGCATGATTTGTAATTACTCTGAAATTAACAAAACATGGAACGTCGCAAGTGTGTGAACGGTGCTGACAGTTTTTGCTACATATGTGGTGCCTTCACTCCTGGTAGCCTCAAGAAACCAATCACAAAAGCTGTTCAACTGAACTACAAAAGTTACTTCAAATGTCATTTGGGTGACCAAGACAAGAAATGGGCACCTCATGTAGCCTGTAAGTCTTGTGTTAACCACCTGAGCGAGTGGATGTGTGGTAAACGAAGTTCAGGAATGCCGTTTGCTGTACCAATGATATGGCGTGAACCTAAAGACCACAGTAGTGACTGCTACTTCTGTCTCACAAATATTAAGGGAATAAAAATCAAGACACGAGGCAAGGTACAGTACCCCAATATTGCTTCTGCAATCCGACCAGTACCGCACAGTGCTGAACTTCCAGTCCCAAATCCACCGACTGAACAAGAATTGAGTGATTCCGATTCTACCTCTACCTCAATGGAAAACGACTACCAGGATGACTCTGAAAATACCAGGCCTAAACTATTTACTCAAGAAGCACTTCATGATCTCATCAGGGACCTAAACTTGTCAAAAGAAAAGGCTGAAGTTTTGGGATCCAGACTAAAGCAGCGTAACCTGCTAGAAGATGGAGTGCATATCACTACAGCGCGTTACCGACATAGACAGCTGTCTGCATTTTTCAAGATGGCAAACAACCTTTGTTATTGCGAGGACGCAGTATCTCTCATGCAACAACTCTGCAAGTCTGAAACATACAAGACAGAGGATTGGAGGCTGTTTATAGACTCAGGAAAAGACTCTCTGAAAGCTGTTCTTTTACACAATGACAATCGGCTTCCATCTGTCCCAATAGCACACGCAACAAAAATGACTGAGAGCTATGAAACAATGAAAATTCTGTTGGCCGCTATAGAGTATGAGAAACACCAGTGGAAGATATGTGGCGATCTCAAAGTCATCAGTTTACTACTGGGCCTTCAGACTGGCTACACAAAGCACATGTGCTTTTAGTGCTTGTGGAACAGCAGAGCTGATACAGAGCACTATGTGAGAAAGGATTGGCCGACAAGACCAAGAGATGCGCCTGGAAGGTTTAACTGTGCTCACAATCCGCTTGTAGATCCAGAAAAGATATTTTTGCCTCCACTGCATCTAAAGCTCGGTTTGGCTAAAAATTTCATCAAAGCTATGGATCAATTCGGTGCTGGGACTCTATACTTATCTCAGAAACTAGGTGGTGTGATTTCCGAAGCCAAGTTGAAAGCAGGTGTCTTGAATGGACCACAAATTCGTATACTAGTTAATGATAGCGAATTCACCAAAACATTGAACCCACTGGAGAAAAAAGCATGGGAATCATTTGTCAATGTGTCAAAGAATTTTCTTGGAAACTATCGTGCTGACAACTACAAAGAAATCGTAACAACCATGCTTCAGAATTATCATGCATTGGGAGCAAGGATGTCCTTGAAATTGCATTTTTTCCACTCTCATATTGAATTTTTCCCAGGTAACCTTGGAGACGTTAGTAATGAACACGGCGAAAGATTTCATCAAGATATCGCCATAATGGAGAGCAGATATCAGGGACAATTGAGTCCTAACATGATGGGCGACTATTGCTGGACACTGCAACGAGAAGAGAGCAAGCTGTACAAGAGAAAGAGTAAAGTTTAGAAGCACTTTTAGAACTTCATATTTTGTCATTATAAAGGATTTGAACTTATGTTTTTTGGTACAATTTTTTATGAGCTTATCTGTGATAGGTTTAAAATTGTATCTTGCATGACGCGATAATGTTACTATATTTACTATTTTTTTTATTTTTTAAGAAAGTAGGTCTGATGGTAGAATGAAACATCCAATTAATATTCATTAATATGAAATTAGTCATGAAAGCATAGTCACATGAGATAATCTCATCTTTTGCACGACACGTGATGGAATATTAAATATTTGTACCTATTGATTTTTTTATAAAACCTGGTCTGATAGAACAAAACAAATATCAGATTCGAATTCAGCAATATGAAATTAGTTGTGTGAGCATGATCTCATATGTGAACCATTTTGGCTGTTGACCAGTGTTATGGATATGAAACGACACATAACATCGGTCGTAAGATATTAAAGCAGCTTAGGGATTTACTTGTCGTGTTGTATCTTAAATTCTGCACTAGATCATTGCTGTGAGCTCAAATGTTAAGCATCAGATGAATAGCGTTGGGACGACAGAATATAGTTAACCTTGGTTGGACATCTTACGGCGAGGGACTAGTATCTAGCAATAAATTAAGTTTCTTGTTTTACTTAAATTGTAAAGTTTCCATGTAAGCTTATCCGTATATTTTCCCTTTGTCCGTTTAGAGTTACCAAGGCGCATAAACTCCGCTATAGGAAGGGACGACTTAGTGAATATAACGCTCGCAAACTCTTCTAAAGGCGTTGGTTTACACCCAATGCAACCCCAGTCTTAAACTTTAAATGAAAACTGAAATTTACAGTTGGGTAAGTGAAGGCGGTCGAGTGTAACACCGTACCAACCTTGTTTAACGGAGGCTTTATTCACACTGCTCCTAAAGGGCCGGGCCTATAGGACACACTTTAGCTTTCAATAGCTCTGGTAGTAGAATAAATTTAAGTTTAAGGTTTATCCATTTTAAGTTTACAGAGTATACGGGAATATAGGTCGCCTAACCTTCGTATTCAATAATTATGAATTTGCTGAGCGCCTTAGCGGTAACTGGGATTTTTGTTTTTCTTACTAATTAGTGGCTTCAATTATCTGAGTAATAAAGGGTCGTTCACGAGTTCACAGTGTCCACACCGATTAACCCTTTACTGTGTTTTATAATACTTTACTGATTATGTTTTGAAAATGAAAAAGTTGTTAGTGAATAATATTCACTGAATATCGGCATTGTACAGTAGGCTGGCAAAATCTATTGATACAAGACAGTTTACCAGGTGGGATGAATAAGCCAAGAGATGGAACATAACTACAATGATCTGATGGGAGAAAAACTGGTTTACAAACACACAGGCAGGAACAGTCCACCCAAAATGTAAAACATTATTAGTTTTGTTTTTGTGTTCACTTAATGTGAGAATGTTGGTTTGCAGGCAGTGTTTACCTGGAATTTGTTGAGTTATTATCGGTGTTATATCATCAACATATTGGTTCACATGTATACAGAAAATTGTTCTTTGTCATGTAAGTCGACTCTTTTAAAAGCCCCTGAGTGGATTATTAAACAAGACTCGAGGGTAATGAAATATATGCTACATGTGAAACAAAATACAGATACTGTACTGTGCTGTACAGCGTCAACTGCAGTGTTCCCCGTGAGGATACAATGCAGCACAATTTATGTGGCACGACTATCCTCCTCCTGGCTTTAAGTCAAGGTTTTGTTGAAGCTGTTAATCGAAATTTAGTGGATTTGGTGTATATACGATCACACTTTTATATTTATTTTAAAGCAAATCTGAAAATTATGTATTAATGACATTTTTCCATTTTGTGTGTTGTGACACCTAATGGCTGGGTACCTGTACGAGTATAATGTTATGGGTTAATAGTTTCTTTGGGGATATTTGAATTTGTGGCTCCTGACTTGAAATTGGGTAAAGAAAATTGTTTCCTGTTGTCTCTTGTGAGGGGTATGGGAACACTGTATTACTCGTCCCTCCTCCCGCCCTTGTGTGTGTGTTCGTCAGAGGCCTCTTGTGAATAAAATAGTTCGAAAAAAAAGGCATGGATTTGGATGTAACTTTAGGTACTGCATGTTGTCATCAGAATATTTTTTTTTTATAATCCGCCAAGCGTCAAGTTGTGTTAGTGTTTAATGAAATATTGAGTTATTGAGTTAGGAGATATAAAATAAAATGAAAATAGAGGTAAGGGTTATTGGTAGACATTACATAATTATATTTGGATTGATTATACTTGGATGTCAGTCAAGTATATTGTTTTGTTAATCGATATTCTAGTAATGAGCGTCGGTTATAACTACAGTAGATGATCCCAACGTTGTCTGGGCAGATTTACAAATACTAACGTCTTTAATTATCATCACCATCTTCGAAGTCAATTTTGTATCTTCGTTGGTTGAACATTACTTCTAAAATACTGTCAAAACTTATCGTACCTCGATAGATAATTCACTCATTAGAGCAATTCAGATGTGTTGGTATCCCGTGAACCTTAAGAGGATCCGATCATAAGGTTGTGGTGAAATAATGAATTAATTTGATTTTGGGAAGTTCCTGCGACTAATTACTCCAGAGATAAAGAGGATGATAGGACTCTCCTAGTTTCTATTAAATAACACCAGATTCACCAAACTAGGAAACGTTCTATCACTGTTAAGTATGCAGTGAGCGAAACCTACCTCCAGGAAAGATTGAATGAAACACAGTCTAATGGCAAAACCTTTTCTGTACCCCTGATCTCCTACACATCATCATGTATTGAATAACTCAAGATAACTACAGGTATAAAGTTACATTTCAGTCTCTCATTGGTTCATAGGTAATGGATTGGACATGATATATTAGATGGAGGAAAAAAAACGCAATTACATAGACTCGGCTGATATTGGAGAACATAAACATTTTGAAATCGGACGCAACTCTTTCATTAATTTTCATAGAAGCAAAACTACTGATATTAATCGTCAAACATTAAATTAGAATATTTAGGCACCATAGAGGAATTGGGTATATGTAAGAGGATAAAGTTAGAAATGTGAAGAGAAAAAATCATAAAAGTGCGGTTAAATACTTATGATCACACACACACACACACACACACACACACACACACACACACACACACACACACACACCTCTCTGCCTCTCCCTGCTCTGCCAAGTCTAACATCAACTATTCAATTTATTGTTTTTATTTTTTTTTTTTTTTCTCTTCTGTGTGAAATTTTGTTATTGACTTGACCATTTTTCCACGTTTTCCTTAGTCTACCCTTTATTTTTATTTGTCCAAACGTTTTTCTTAATTTCTCTCTCCCTTTGTATTCTTTATCTCCTTTATATTTATTTTTTTTTCAATTGTGTGTTTTCTTTTGGTTAGTTCACTCAATTCGGGTTTCTTTGTTATATCTTTGACAATTTATTTATTTTTCTAATGCTACTTCCTACTTTTATATTCTTCTTTTATTTTCATTTTCTTCTGCTCATTCGTTTTCTTTCTCTATATCTAATGTGTTTCTGTTATGTTAATTCTACTTTATTAACGTGTGGCTTTTATCCTCACGTGCCACAAGTCGAAGAACAGAGCCACACACATATATCCATCTCTTCCTCCTCTTCCTCCTCCTCTTCCTCCTCCTCTTCTTCCTTTTCTTCCTCCTCCCCTCCTCCTATCCCTATCTTTCATTGCCTCACCATCCATACCTTCCTTCTTGGTAGTGTTCTCCTTCTCCTTACTATGCTTATCGTCCTCTTGATCATTAACCGTCCCTTCCTCCTCGCTGGTCTACATCCCCTCTTCCTCCTCCTCCTCTTCCTTCTGCAGGAAGACCCCCTGTCGCCCCCTGCTGGAGTGGGAGTAATGAGACTGGAGGAGCCAGCTGGGTTACCTGGGGCTAGTCGGGCCGTCAAGCTCGCTCAGGTAGTATTAATTAGCTCGCCCCCACCTGACTTAGTTGATATACATGGCCTGCTGTTGCTGCCCTCGTCATCTGCACCCACCACCACCAACCCACCTGATAACTCCCACCCATTACCCTCCCCCACCTGCACCACCAACTCAACTGATAACTCTTACCTGCACCCATTACAATCCCAACCTCTTCCCATTACCCTCGTCACCTGTATCCATTACCTGGACCCACCTACATCCACTAGCAGACAACAACACCCACACCTCTACGTACAATGACCGAAAATCTTCAATACTTACCTCTTCCCACGTCAATCGCCTGACGACCTATACCAATAAGCAAAATGTGGAAATCACTTAACAGGAGACGCAGGGCTTGTAGTTCTCCAGGGGCCCATTTCCGACGCCAGGCGATGTAGGGTTATGGCCTGACGATCCTGTAATAACATATACATTCTGGGGTTTCACAGGAGCCCCCGTATTGGACAAAGTGTCTGGTAGAGACGTGTTCTGCTGCTCCCGACTACAATAACAGTACAAATTTCGGACATTACGCTAGAGTGAGTTTATGTTAGGACCAGTCCACGCTCTACTCCCTCCCCCCCCCCTACTCCCCTACCATCTCTCTCTCTCTCTCTCTTATTATTCTATTCTTGTTGTGTTAACGTATACGGTGTGTTTTGTGTATTACCCGACCTTAAATGTTCTTATCTCGGTTGTAAGTTTTAACATGTCCGACAGCAGGATGTGAGGCCAGACCTGCAACAGCTGGCCTCTAGTTGTATCCTGTGTTTTGTACAAGATAATAACAGAAAACTAATAACAACATCGAGTGAATACAGGACAAGGGGGGCAAGATCACATCGTACAAAAATTCCAATGTACAATTTATCCCTGGAGGAAATCCTACAATGCACTTTTTCCCACGGTGCAAAAATGTTACCACATAATACACCACTAAACAAAGTCTCATAATAAGTAAGTCTGTTTGTGTTAGAATCCGAGTGAGAAAAGAGTTACTGTCTTCCTACTTGTGGTTTAAAGATTCAGACGGTCAAAGGTCACTATTATCTACATGATATGGCACCTCACTCGAGTGCAGCTGACTCATGGTGTGGTGAGTGGGATATACAGTAGTTGTGCTACTGCTGCGAAACGTTGTGTTGATGTTGGTGCCAGACGCTCCCATCGAAGCCAATCATCCGTAGGTCTGGAACAGCGGGAAGGGAATGTATATGTATTTTATTTTTTTTTTGGGGGGGGAGGGAGGGCGGAGGGGGGGGAGGGTTTGCCTATTATTTTTTCTCATTTTTTTCTCTCTATAACAAGGGCGCAGCGTTTGGCTGTTATAAATATTTAGCTGTTTGTTTCCTCAGCCAAAACAGTGCAGTTTTGATATTGGCCAACACGGCAAAGTCACTCACCGTTGACTAACTTCAGCAATTCTTTAACTAGCAACACACGCTCAAACTTTTTTGTATCGTCATTGTTACATTTTACGGGATACTTTTACTTATTAAAAAGAGTTAAATTTTTACTCTGGTCTGTTGAAGTAATGCAGGGTCGTTTTATACACTCCATATATATATATATATATATATATATATATATATATATATATATATATATATATATATATATATATATATATATATATATATATATATATATGCAAGTAAATCACTGTAGGTGCGCGTGATCTAGGTGTAATGCTCCCAAGCGCTTTCGTGTAATTCACATCTTCAGGGGTGAGTACAGACTAAAGACCTTGGTTTGTATTTCTCTTTAGTCTGTACTCACCCCTGAAGATGTGAATTACACGAAAGCGCTTGGGAACTTCGTGTTTTCTTCTTTCCTTGTGGTTATCAGTATATAAAAAAAAAAAAAAAATATATATATATATATATATATATATATATATATATATATATATATATATATATATATATATATATATATATATATATATATATATATATAAAATCAACACCTCACCCCACCAGGATTCGAACCAACGGCCCACGACTGTGACCAGGGAACTCTACCTCTAGACCACCAGGATACTAAAAACAGTTTCCTGGTGGGGTGAGGTGTTGATTATATGTAGAAGTCCGCGTGCTTTATTGGGCTAATGAAATATATATATATATATATATATATATATATATATATATATATATATATATATATATATATATATATATATATATATATATATATATATATATATATATATATATATATATATATACAGATATATATAGATATCGGCATATTTTTGACATGCAGCGTGAAGCACGTGAATGGAGACTTGTCAGAATCCTTACTGTTCCAAGCACACAATATTGAGACGATGTATTATATAATATCATAATGTGTTTTATTCGTTATGTTATTGAGACGAATTTGAAATTAGTTTGATGTTAAGCTAGATCATCATCCTTGTGATAATTGAGGGACTTAAATTACAACCTGGTAATGTTAATTCATTATACTTAAACACTAAAGAAATAAGCGCCGTCAAAGGTTAAACTATTTTAATGAAAAGAAAATCCATGGCGACACTATTATATCAAATACTATTTAGTCTCGGTGTAAGATTATACAAAGCCTTGGTGGTGTACGGTCAGGCGCACTAATACACGCTCTACAGTATATTCTATGAGGACACAAACTCTGTACAGTAAATTCGAAGATGTGAACTTCCCACTGTGACTATAAGAAACGCCCTCCCTCATAATAGTAACTTCACATATACCTCTATAAATGTCACAGATCTTAGAGTTGTTAATAAAACACTTATTGTGTATTGTATAATATTTAGGCAGCCTCTTTCTCTCATGCATATAAATACAGTTTATTTCACTGTAAATACAACAAATCTTAGGGTGAAATATGTATAATACTCCTTATGCTGTCATAACGTAAAGGCAAGTTTTATCCAGAAAAAATATCTCCCTAAGTCAAGCAAATTAACTCTGAACTCATTTTAAATTTGCAAAACAAGTAATAAAACCTATAGACAAATCCAGTGATCTAACACCCAGCGAGTGAGTAGGTCCCTCTTGCACGCTGGAAGATACAAACTAGTCCCTCTACAGCGGACGTAAACAAACTCTTATTGTATAAAATAATTTTAGGTGATTTTTAGTCCCCAAATAAATTATACTCTTAAGCATTTTACTGACCATCGAAATCAGTAATGGGAGGTGTAAATTGCCCCAAAAACTATAGCGCTTGTGTCACTTACTCCATAATGGTAGTAGTTGTGTCAATTGCCCCATAAACTGCAATGGTTGTGTCACTTATCCTATGAAAACCAATCCTAATGTACCCTAATCCTCGTGCCCTCACTCCTAATCGGGTTAGGTTAGGACCCCAAATGGACCAGCTGGTGGTACACTTGACCTCAGACCACCTGCAGTAGGTACCTCACTTGACATGTATATTTGAATGATTTTCTGACACCCGAAAATTTGAGGTTTTTGACCCAACATATCTCCAAGAAATTTATTTCCTTTACTTCACATGGCCAGGAAATTTTAGTAACAGGTTATTTAAATGACGTTGATGTAAATATTACTAACTGTCGAATATTTTGCCTCGTAGTTGACTGACACGATGAAACGAGGCAATCAGTGGGGCCAGATAGTTAACAGGAGGTATAGTTGGTGTGATAAGGGTAGTTCCGGTGGAGATAATGGGCCTGTTGTTGATAGTTAAGGACCAGCAAGAGGTCGTTAGGAACTACAGTTACATTGACCCTTGGGATAAATTAGCCCCATAACGACTCTACACCCATGACGTTTGAAACTAAGGGGGCGACTGCAGAAGAGGAGGGGCTATAAGAGAAGAGAAGGGTCTAGAGGAGAAGAGGAGGGGCTATAGGAGAAGAGGAGAGGCTACTGGAGAAGAGGAGGGCTATAAGAGAAGAGGAGGGGCTACTTGAGAAGAGTAAAGTCTACATGAGAAGAGAAGGGGCTACATGAGAAGAGCAGGGGCTACTTGGGAAAAGGAGGGGCGACTTAAGAAGAGGAGGGGCTACATGAGAAGAGGAGGGGCTACATGAGAAGAGGAGGGGCTACATGAGAAGAAGAGGGGCTACAGGAGAAGAGGCAGGGCTACAGGAGAAGAGGCGGAGCTACAGTAGAAGAGGAGGGGCTACAGGAGAAGAGGAGGGGCTACAGGAGAAGAGGCGGGGCTACAGGAGAAGAGGAGGGAGCACTTGAGAAGAGGAGGGGCTACAGGAGAAGAGGAGGGGCTACAGGAGAAGAGGAGGGAGCACTTGAGAAGAGGAGGGGCTACAGGAGAAGAGGAGGGGCTACAGGAGAAGAGGAGGGGCTACAGGAGAAGAGGAGGGGCTACAGGAGAAGAGGAGGAGCTACACAAGAGAAGCTACATGATGTTACTAAGAATCATCCATACAACACCTGACGTCACTAACTCGTCACAACCTCAGCACATATCATTAGAAAAACAAATTACATTCAGTTCAAGTACAGTAATTACCAGGGATTACATACCACTTGTTGTGTGGAGTGGGATTACCGGCATGGGCGTAATCACCGCATCAAGGGATTTAAGGCAATAATGTTTGTTGTCGTGGGAATGGCAATGTTATGTTAATGTTAGTCGTGTGGTTGTGCACTTGTAGAGGGTTGTGTGTGAGGGTTGGTGGCTGTCACTGTTTGTTGTGTAATTGTTTGTTTACATTGTCAGAAGATAACAAGTGTTGTTTCTCTCCATTTCATTCTCTATCTGTACCTATTTTATTTTGATTTTGTGTATCTCTCTTTGGCTCTCTCTCTCTACCCCCCTTCCACTTTCTCTCCCATTGTGTCTCTCAACTTATCTCTTTGTCTCTCTCCATCTTTCAATTCTCCACCCCCCCCCTCTCTCTCTCTCTCTCTCTCTCTCTCTCTCTCTCTCTCTCCGTCGTCGTGGTGCCCTCCGGGACCTGGTGATGGCACAGCTTTAAGTCGGGCTCTTTGATGGGTTGCTACAGAGGTATGGGAGGTGGGGCAGCGTCTTGACGGCCTCGTATGACTTACTTACCCGTTCCTCGATAACTTCTCAGCTACCTTCCCTTCCTCAACCACCACCACCAACTGATATTTTGTGGTCCTTACTGTGGTGTGGGTGTTCGAAACCATCTTTGTTAATACTCTCTGTTAGATGTAATTCTAATGTATTGGAAATGTAACCTCTGAAAACTGTTCCCTTGTATAACGCTTCAGAGTGGCTTCTCAACTATTCTGTTAAAACTAATGTGTTCTACTTTTTTTATTCTTTAATCTTTTTTATTTTTGGTGTTTGGATAACTTCCTCGCCACTGTGTTGATTTAATTCCTCCATTATGTGTCGGCAACTAATGTGTAGTTAAAAATAAAAAATATCGAAATCCTTTTAGTCACCGTATATTAGTTACAAGCAGATGGGCGGAGATTCTGCACTACCTACAGGGGGTGACCGGATCTAGGGCCGCCACCTACCATTGCGTCTCACGGGCCATCCTCTCTTTTCCTGCCTGTCTGAGACGTTCTAGAAATGGTGGTACTTGTTCAGATGGAAGTCTTCTTAAAGCTAGTAAAGTACACGGGGAGGTATATAGGCCAGGGGCGACTCACTTCCTCACAGAATTAACCCTCTGACCTATACACACACACACACACACACACACGCACGCATCCTCAACCTGCTACTGTATTGGAGGAAATTCTGCAGCCGTTTTAAATGTGCCAGTGGATGTTTACCCTTATTCTTCTTATATACTGGAGATAATAGGGAAAAACACCTCCTGTATTAGGAGGGAATACCACTAACGAGAGACCCAGGGGTAGAAGGAAGAAGCAAGATGTTGGAAGGGTTTCGTTTTGATGAGAAAGTTGATAAACGATCTTGACAAACGAGTAGTGTTTCTACACTTGAGTGAGTCTGTCTTTACTGATGAGAAATTAATGTATTATATTTGTATTTTCTTACGTGGTTGTAAAACTTCCCCCTCTGTGCTTCATTTATCATTCATTAAGAAAGGCGTCTCTTGTCACTGTACCGAGGATGAGTTCTGAGACATGAAATTGTACATTAATTTTTATCGTATTCCCATGTCTATTACAAACGTGTATACTTAACTAAGACACTTTTTTTCCTGAGAAAAATCTGGCAGAAGCGACAAGAGTAACGGAAGAATGACTGGTTAACTGAAGCCTGACATACACCTTGTCGGAGAGAAGAATATTAACTTAGAGATATATAGCTTTACCTGGAACCAATTAAATTAAGTTCAAGATTTATGTCATAAGTGGACAAGGGAGGAAGATGTTTACTATATTTATAAAGGTGAGGCGGAGGGGTAGAAGATGAGATGAAGAAATATGTGTGCTCAGCCAAGTGTGGGATGACATCTGGTTTGTTTTCCTTGTGGTGAAAAGAAAAAAATATATAATGCAAATGTTAACAAGGAAGACGAACATTTATCTCAGGCTAATAGCGGTGTAAAGGAGGAACAGGTGGAGATGTGGATAACAAGGGAAGTGAGGTAGTAAAGGGGGGACAGGTGGAGATGTGGATAACAAGGGAAATTAGTTAGTAAAGGAGGAACAGGTGGAGATGTGGATAACAAGGGAAGTGAGGTAGTAAAGGGGGGACAGGTGGAGATATGGATAACAAGGGAAATTAGTTAGTAAAGGAGGAACAGGAGATGTGGATAACAAGGGAAGTGAGGTAGTAAGGGGGGACAGGTGGAGATGTGGATAACAAGGGAAATTAGTTAGTGAAGGAGGAACAGGAGATGTGGATAACAAGGGAAGTGAGGCAGTGAAGAAAATTGCATCTTGTAAAGCTATGGCAAGAGAGGAAGAAACGAAGGACAAAAGTAAGAACAAAAGCTAAAAATATGAACAGATGATAAAGGAAGGAACACAGTCTAAAGGAAGGAACTCAAGATAAAGGAAGGAACAAAGGATAAAGGGAGGAATAAAGGTAAATGAAAGAATAAATAATAAAAGGAGGAACAAAGAATAAGGAAAAAACAAAACAAATTAACAAAAGAAGGAACAAAAACTATCCTCACAGATGGAGACGATAAACAGAATTATGGGGAAACAAAAATGCAATATGAAATAACAAATAAGAGGAAGAAAATAATCAGAAACCAAAATTATTAAGGTAATATAGTGGTATTGGAAGTGATGGATCACCAGTATAAACACGAGAAAATAGTCTAAATAGGAAAACATAAGAGAAACAAAATGAATAGAAGTAAAGTATAGATTAATATAATAGATGAGATAAGAGTTAGTCGTGGTTAGGTTAGGTTAGGTTAGGTTAGGTCAGGTTAGACCAGGTTAGATTAAATTTGGTTAGGTTAGGTTAGGTAGGTAATAAGTAGATAGGTTATGTTAGGTAGGTGGGAAAGTTAGGTTTGATTAGGTTAGCTTATGTCAGACGGGGAGGTTAGGTTAGATTATGTCAGGTTAGGTTAGATTATGTCAGGTTAGGTCAGATTACGTCAGGTTAGGTTAGATTATGTCAGGTTAGGTTAGATTATGTCAGGTTAGGTTAGATTATGTCAGGTTAGGTTAGATTACGTCAGGTTAGGTTAGATTATGTCAGGTTAGGTCAGATTACGTCAGGTTAGGTTAGATTATGTCAGGTTAGGTCAGATTACGTCAGGTTAGGTTAGATTATGTCAGGTTAGGTTAGATTATGTCAGGTTAGGTTAGATTATGTCAGGTTAGGTTAGATTATGTCAGGTTAGGTTAGATTATGTCAGGTTAGGTCAGATTACGTCAGGTTAGGTTAGATTATGTCAGGTTAGGTAAGTAGGTAGAGGTGGGTAAAAAAGGTTAGGTTAGGTCGGCAGGTTTTAGTGTAGGAGCTTAAGTAATCCCGTAAAAATTTCATGTTAATTTTTGACACCATACATTATAATAATCCTTATAAACTATGTTAAGGAACTGTGGTGTCATTTTTTCTGAACGGTTTATTATAAGTTTTATGCCTTTAAAGAAGTTTTATTAAAGAGCGGCGTAATGAACCACAGATGTATTACCATTAAGTCCTAATTAACTTAAAACATGACTAATAACCTATGAACATGTAGTATTATATGATTACAATTTAACATAATATATCATGAATGCTGTTATAATATCATAAGTGTGTTACAAACATGGCTGCTCATATATGCCATCCTGTCTCTGGCAAAGAAGAGATTGCAGTAAGTAAAATTATTTGCTAAAGACAAATACTGGAAATTAAACATATACATATTACCATTATCTGAAAAGCTTAGAACCACCGTTTTATATTTATTAAAAGTTTGTAGTGTTATACATCATGTGTAAACAAGTCACAAGTTATTATTTACGACATTGCTTCAGTCCTCGTCATCAGAGTCTTCTGTGTACAACAGATTCCTTCACCTTGTTTAGGCATTTCTCATCATCTGCTTGACAGTTACACATCTCGGTGCATGTCATGCTATTCTTTCTGATTCTTTCTGTATGAACATGACAATGATCCACATTTCCTGACGCCACATCCACATTTAACAAGTTCTGTGATTGCTTCTGGAGCTGGTGGTTGGTCTGATATTACTAGTATGAAACAGTCATTGTCAATCTTCCAGCCATGCTCTAATTGTGAAAGCATTTCACTGTCTGCATCACAAGACCACAGAAGAGCTTGATACCTTCCTCTCAATATATGATACTTTAGAGTTGCTGCAGTCGCTGGTAGTTCTCCAGCTTCTGCCTGCGTTTTCTTGAAGAGATGCCATCTAAGTTATGACAGTTTAGTGAAAGTCATTCGTGGACAGTAGAGCTTAAATACAAATTCCTTTAGACCAATAAACATGTCTGCTGGAGGGCATTTGGTCTACTCAGCATCTTGAATGCATCTAGGACTTTTGTGTTAGATTTCATCAAAGTGCTCCAACATGCTTTCTTTCCTTTGCCAACAAATTTTCCAATGCAGTCAGATCCTGTGAAGGCATGGAAACCTGTAAGGCTCTCTGCCCAATGTGTCGTCGCTCACCAGTTCCTGTTTTCATACTTGTATTTTCTCCAAGTTGAGGCTGCTTTAATATGCCAAACACATCAGTGTCTGGTGACTTGATATGTACAGTGCTGCCCTTCTGTGATGCATATACTGTATGTCCTGCTTAAGTTCTATAACTTGTGATAGCAATTTGATGGTTGAAGTCTTATTTGCTGCTTTCCACGACAGAAGATTAACCTTGGACATCTTTTCCCAGATGCTCAATGGACCAACAATACGTTTCTTGACAAAATTTTCATAATTTTGTCTTCCAACTTCATATGCACATAGATTGTCATATTTGGCATTTTCTGGCATTACAGCTCCAGTTACCAAGTTTAAAAGAGCATCATTTTCCTGGGATTACAGTCACCAATAACATTGTGTAGCTTCTGTACATCAGCATATTGACGGCTGACAATAGCTGTAGAGAGCTCATGATGTTCTGTTCTTTTGTAATCTTTATGAGTTTGATATTTTATGTAATGAACTTAATTTGAAAACCCAAATGGTAGTATATGATCTTTTATCACCTTAGACACTCTGTGCGTCATGCCTCTCAAGTGATTTTTTTCCTCTCTTACTTCTCTGGACAAATACGACCTTTATCCCATCAGAAAAAATATCACCATATATTTTCTTAATCTACAGGTGCCAAGGTTTAAAATGACGGATGGTGTTAAAAATTAACCTGAAATTTTTACGTGACCACATATTGTCTTGTTGAGTTTCTGAGAGAACTTCACGGCTAAATAGCGCCTCTGTATTGATAGCCGGTACATGTCGTAATATCCACCGCTCATAGTTAAATCTTTATGTCCGTTTATTTTGTCCTAATTTAAGTATCAAAGAGTGTTTTTATTTTTAAGTATCTTAAGTATCTTTTTTCCTCACTCTTAAGTATCTAAGTATGATGTTTTTTTCATTTTTAAGTAACTAACCATATTTTTGTTTTCATTATAAAATGTGATTGATATAGACAACAGAAGTAAATATCAGCTGGAGGTCGTAAACGAAGCTGATGTGAAGTATTTTGACTCACTGTTCCCACGAACTAATTGCTTCTCTGGTTTATACCGAAGAAATAAAACCGTCAACGAACCATCCGATTCAAATGTGTCTTAGGCGATACAGGGTGTTTAGGCGTCATTCTGATACCAAGAATGACTTTGTGTACTGTGGTGAAGCTGGGGGTAGGATAGGGTTGGGTTGGGTTGGGATGGGTTAGGATTACGCATGTGTGGGTATATTCTGTCGCATTTTATAGGTATCTTGCGTCTTTCTCTTTATTCCTTCTTTATCATGAGTATCTGTGCCTATTAATACACCACCTCGCAGGATAGTGGAAGAGGAATGGATAGTAACGAGATAATATTCTTCTTACATATACCTTAGCTTGATTACAGGTAACACCAGGTAGAAGTTACGTGACTCTTAAGAGTTTTCCTCGACTTGGCTGATTCAACTGTAAGACTTGCTGTATTTATCCTTATTAAAATCCTCCACCTGTAAGACCCTCCACTTGTAAGACTCTCCACCTGTAAGACCCTCCACTTGTAAGACTCTCCACTTGTAAAACCCTTTATGGATTTGAAATACCTTCTCGTCTTGACTCCACTAGTACTGTACACACCCTCTCTAGCCTTAGTTTACAGTAATGTTGAAGTATATAATGAAGACTCACAGCTCATGGGTTAGAAAAACAAAAGATGCTTGTTTTATTTATTTATTTATTTATTTATTTATAGCTTATTTTAGAATCCCCGAAAGTTAGAACAAAATGGCTGACGGGACTCACAAGCGGGCGATGTTTACAGTATGGACCAAGAATAAAAAATAAATGAAAAATAAAATAAATAAATCGTAAATTGGTGCATTGTTTCTCCAGGGGTAATTATAGAAGTACAAATGTTCTCCAGCAGTGGGTAACGATCATAGCCACGTATAGAGCTTCTAACGCAGGTAGATTGATATAGATGCATTACCTGGAGTTAGTGGGTTACAGGGGCCTCCTACACGATAATATTAAAGGTGTTTTTTCCTTCTGTTTGTGGCACTTGAGGTGTTTAGGTTAGGTTTAATTAAAATGGTTTAGTTATAATAGTTATATTACGATAAGTTAAGTTGAATTTAGAACTTTTGATTTGCATATATCGTGTTTTAGAAGGATTTGTTAGCTAATAAGTTTAATTTGGATAAGTTTAGTTTAATTTAGATCATTTGATTTTACAAGGTCGTATTATAATGACTGGGAACCATATAGAAAACTGTTAGAGAAGTAAATATTTCTACGGCAGTGAATGAGTAAGTCAATAAGTGGTGTATAGAGCTGCTGACGCAACTTAAACGGTATATACTGTACATTATATGTTATCAGAGCTTTCCTGTTGTACGTAACCGCCTCCGTCAAAGTGTCTTACTGGCTCATGTGAAGATTAGCCTCTAGTTTATTTAACCTCAAGATTAACTACACTGGCACTGCCTGACCGGACCTGACCTGACCTACCCTACCCTACCCTACCCTACCCTACCCTACCCTACCCTACCCTACCCTACCCTACCCTAACCTAACCTAACCTAACTTAACTTCCCAAGTAGCGTTAGGTTAATCATTAGTTGAAATAAGCTGGGAGGGTTAATCTTCAGGTAATCTATCTTAATTAACAATTTTGGTCAGGTGAGGCCTTCCTTACCTTACTCGAGAGCAGGAGGAGGAGGACTTGCTAACGTCTACAGATCATCGTCAACCAAGGCAGATATTGAATACCTTTTGTTTACCTTCGTGGCTTAAGAACACATCTTAACACCATAAGACTATTCGCCTCAATACAATAATACAGTAATTGATTATTGTATTCTAATAAAATTTACGGTGTATCTTGTGAACCAGATTTATTGTTTGACCTTAGTGAATGAGAAACTGGTTGAGGTGTATTGTGGTAAACATCCTTAAGAGCAGCTCTGTGTGTTCTTACGACCTCAAAGTAACACAAAAGGTAGCCAATATCTACCCTTGATCAGTCACTTTATGTAGATGTCAATTGTGTCATTTTTCTAGACTTAGTGCCCCCTGGAGGAGAAAGTAAATACAATGTTGATATATTTTGGTCACAACACACACTAGTAGATTATTTTTCCTTTTTAACTAAATAATTAACACTATGAAGCTAACTAATTATATAACTCAAAGATGGTAACCAATATGGCGTCGATATTGTTCACATACTCTATGATAAATAGATGTATTGTCTGTTTAATTTTAGGGAAGAATTTAATTTATAAACTTTTGAGAATCTGGATACAGGAGTTTTGTCTTTGTGTGTGTGTGTGTGGTGATGATGACGCATACTTTCCTCTGCAGTGAAAAAAATATCTTGACATTGCAAAGTTTAACTGTAAGCCGAAGGAACGTTTGTAATGTGACTTGTTATGTGAAATTGTAACTTGAAATTCTTTGTGAAAAAATATTTCCCTATAAAGTTTGGCAATAAATGAAGTATTACATCAAGGTGTAACTTGTAGTTCCTTGTGGAGTAATTACCTATGTGGACGATACAGCTACTCCAGGGTGTAAGACCTAGAGTAGAAAGTCTTTAGACCTTACCTGAGGTTGAAAGACTCTTATAGTGGAACGTCTTAGGTATTGAAACTTTAATTACAGTAAATAAAATATAATCTACCTAAACATTCCTTCACCTGGCGACAACTAATGATACAGGTGGTGTAATAGCTCTTTAAAATTCCTCCGTTTGATATAATAATGACCACACATGAACTTATAATGTGCAATATCTTGATAACACATTAGCTGCAACATTACACATAGTCCAGTGTATGTGTAGTGAGGGACATCTACCTAAATGAGTTACAGAATGTGGAGTTGAGGCAAAAAAAAGTTGGGACATGTTTGAGATCATCAGTTGAGCCAAACGTTTATACTCAATATTGTTTTAATGGTATTTTAGAGCGACCGAAAAATGTAAACAAAATGGCCGGCTAGGTGACACATACCTTACAAGAAATAAACATGAGAACGAACACACACACACACACACACACACACACACACACACACACACACACACACACCAGTTTTACCCACATTATCACCAGACTATCGGCATACCTGGTCGGTGGACACCTGCCTCCTCCTCCTCCTCCTCACCTTGCTAATATGCTAATATGCTAATATGCTCTGGTATGTTCCAGTCTATTTAAGATATGCTCCCATCTATCTTAAAGAGCTTATGCTAGGTTGGTCTGATATGCTCCTCAAAGACTATGCTGATATACTCTTGTCATCTGATATGCCATTATGTTCATATCACTCTAAAGGATATACTAATATGTTCTGATATGTTGGTATGGTTCTGTCTCTCAGAGGGTGTGCTGATGTACTATAAGAGCATATGGGGTATGCTGATATACTTGGTTATGTAGCTAGGCTCATATCTCTCTTACAGGGTATGCTAATATACCCTGATATGCTTGCATCTATCTCTGAGCGTATACTGGTTGACTGTAATGACATAAGAGATATGCTGGTATGCTTCTAAGGGAATATGTTAACATACTCTAATAATAATTTGAAATGAGGTTAGCTATACCTTAGATTCAGGGGATATACTGATATGATATGAATTAACCTAGAAGTATACTGATATGTTCTCAAGGCATTCAGGGGATCTGTTAGTATGCTTCGACATACTTTCGGAACAAGGTAAACTGGACCTTCAGAAGATAGGGTGATATGCTGACATATTCTGATGGATCTAAGAGAGAGAGGAAGACTATGAGAGCTAGTTAATATACTCAGGTATGTTGATATCCCTTCATGGCACTTGGGATATATGGTAATATACTCCGATGTGTCTCTTTGGATATACTGATATGCCACTAATGGGTCCCCAGAAAGCAGGAGACAAGTTGATCTGCTTCGAGGACACTAATCTGTATAATGATTTTTTCCCTGACTGTTAAGAAGTATACTGGTATATTTCAAATGTTGCTTAGTATTATAGTATACTTTGGGCTGTTCTGAACATATTTCACAGCTGATTTTCAGAAATATATGCTGCTGTCACTGGCTTGTTTATTCCGGTGACATTGATTATACTTTGAGTATGTTGATATGCTTTGTTACCAGTCAAGGAATATGCTGATATGTTCTGACACTTCTCAGTGATTACCCTGATATACTTAGATACCTGACAGTATTTATTGGAGTATAGTGTCCTATACTCTGATGTCATTCTAGTGATATGCTGATGAGCTGACATACCGCTTTGTGTAACTGTGATATATTGAATCATATACATCCATTCCTCACGCTTAATATATATGATATTCTAAACAATGCTGATATTATTTATGTTATACCCTGATTATA
>NW_024720103.1:0-8801 GCF_018991925.1 Homarus americanus
TGGATCTGGGGACTTTGTTATACTCGATCAGGGTTGTTTGTTATTCTTGATCAGGGGACTTTGTTATACTCGACCAGGGGCCTTTGTTATACTCGACCAGGGGCCTTTGTTGTACTCGATCAGGGACATTTGTTATACTCGATAAGGGGCCTTTGTTGTACTCGATTAGGGGACATTGTTATACTCGATAAGGGGCCATTGTTATACTCGATCAGGGGACTTTGTTATACTCGATAAGGGGACTTTGTTATACTCGATGAGGGGGCTTTGTTATACTTGATAAGGAGACTTTGTTATACTCGATCAGGGGACTTTGTTATGCTCGATCAAGGGGCTTTGTAAGACTCGATCAGTGGACTTTGTTATACTCGATCAGGGGACTTTATTATACTCGATGAGGGGCCTTTGTTTTACTCTATCAGATGACTTTGTTATACTGGATCTGGGGACTTTGTTATACTCGATCAGTGGCCTTTGTTGTACTCGATCTATGGCCTTTGTTGTACTCGATGAGGGGCCTTTGTTATACTCGATAAGGGGCCTTAGTTATTCTCGATGAGGGGACTTTGTTATACTCGATGAGTGGACTTTGTTATACTTGATGAGGGGCCTTTGTTATACTCGATGAGGGGCCTTTGTTATACTCAATCAGTGGACTTTGTTATACTCGATTAGGGGACTTTAATATACTCGATCAGGTGACTTTGCTATACTCGATCAGGGGACTTTAATATACTCGATTAGGGGACTTTGTTATACTCGATCAGGGGACTTTGTTTTACTCGATCAGGGGACTTTGTTATACTCGATCAGGGGATTTCGTTATACTCGATCAGGGTACTTTGTTATACTCGATCAGGGGTATTTGTTTTACTCGATAAGGGGCCTTTGTTATACTCGATGAGGGGACTTCGTTATACTCGATCATGGGCCTTTGTTATACTCGATCAGGGAGCTTTGTTATACTCGATCAGGGGGCTTTGTTATTCTTCATCAGGGGACTTTGTTATATTCGATCAGGGATCTTTGTTTTACTCGTTCAGGGGTCTTTGTTATACTCGTTCAGGTGACTTTGTTATACTCGATCAGGGGACTTTGTTATACTCGATCAAGAGACTTTTTATACACGATCAGTGGACTTTGTTATACTCGATTAGGGGACGTTAATATACTCGATCAGGGGACTTTGCTATACTCGATCAGGGGGCATTGTTATACTCTATCAGGGATCTTTGTTATGCTTGATTAGGGGACTTTGTTATACTCGATCAGGGGACTTTGTTATACTCCATTAGGGGCCTTTGTTATACTCGATCAGGGGTCATTGTTATACTCTATCAGGGGACTTTGTTATGCCCGATCAGGGGAGTTTGTTATACTCGATCAGGGGACTTTGTTATACTCGATCAGGGGACTTTGTTATCCTCCAGTCAGGCCTTTGTTACATACTCTGATGAGGACTTTGTTATACTCAATCAGGGGACTTTGTTATACTCGATATGGGGCCTCTGTTATACTCGATCGGAGGATTTGTTATACTCGATCAGGGGACTTTGTTATACTCGATCAGGGGGCTTTGTTATACTCGATTAGGGGCCTTTGTTATACCCGATGAGGAGCTTTTGTTATACTCGATCACGGGACTTTGTTATACTTGATCAGGGGACTTTGATGCACTCGATCAGGGGCGTATACACTCGATCAGGGCCTTTGTTATACTCCGTGGAATGCTATATTCGATCGGTTATTTTACTCGATAAGGGGACTTTGTTATACTTTCGATGAGATTGCTGTTATACTCGATCGGGGACTTTGTTGTTATACTCGATAAAGTTACCTTTGTTATACTCGATTAGGGGACGTTATACTCGATCAGGGGTTTGTTATACTCGATCAGGGGACTTTAATATACTCGATCAGGGATCTTTGTTATACTCTATCAGGGGACTTTGTTATACTGGATCTGGGGACTTTGTTATACTCGATCAGGGTTGTTTGTTTTTCTTGATCAGGGGACTTTGTTATACTCGACCAGGGGCCTTTCTTATACTCGATCAGGGGACTTTGTTATACTCGATCAGGGGACTTTGTTGTACTCGATCAGGGGGCTTTCTTGTACTCTATCAGGGGCCATTGTTATACTCGATAAGGGGCCATTGTTATACTCGATCAGGGGACATTGTTATACTCGATAAGGGGACTTTTTTATACTCGATGAGGGGGCTTTGTTATACTTGATAAGGGGACTTTGTTATACTCGATCAGGGGACTTTGTTATGCTCGATCAAGGGGCTTTGTTATACTCGATCAGTGGACTTTGTTATAATCGATCAGGGGACTTTATTATACTCGATGAGGGGCCTTTGTTTTACTCTATCAGATGACTTTGTTATACTGGATCTGGGGACTTTGTTATACTCGATCAGGCGCTTTGTTGTACTCGATCTGGGGCCTTTGTTGTACTCGATGAGGGGCCTTTGTTATACTCGATAAGGGGCCTTAGTTATTCTCGATGAGGGGACTTTGTTATACTCGATGAGGGGCCTTTGTTATACTCAATCAGTGGACTTTGTTATACTCGATTAGGGGACTTTAATATACTCGATCAGGTGACTTTGCTATACTCGATCAGGGGACTTTAATATACTCGATCAGGGGACTTTGTTATACTCGATCAGGGGACTTTGTTTTACTCGATCAGGGGACTTTGTTTTACTCGATAAGGGGACTTTGTTATACTCGATGAGGGTGCTTTGTTATACTCGATCGGGGGACTTTGTTATACTCGATAAGTTGCCTTTGTTATACTCGATTAGGGGACTTCGTTATACTCGATCAGGGGACTTTGTTATATTCGATCAGGGATCTTTGTTATACTCGTTCAGGGGTCTTTGTTATACTCTATCAGGGGACTTTGTTATACTCGATGAGTGGCCTTTGTTTTACTCTATCAGGGGACTTTGTTATACTGGATCTGGGGACTTTGTTATACTCGATCAGGGTTGTTTGTTATTCTTGGTCAGGGGACTTTGTTATACTCGACCAGGGGCCTTTGTTATACTCGACCAGGGGCCTTTGTTGTACTCGATCAGGGACATTTGTTATACTCGATAAGGGGCCTTTTTTATACTCGATTAGGGGACATTGTTATACTCGATAAGGGGCCATTGTTATACTCGATTAGGGGACTTTGTTATACTCGATGGGGGGGCTTTGTTATACTTGATAAGGGGACTTTGTTATACTCGATCAGGGGACTTTGTTATGCTCGATCAAGGGGCTTTGTAAGACTCGATCAGTGGACTTTGTTATACTCGATCAGGGGACTTTATTATACTCGATGAGGGGCCTTTGTTTTACTCTATCAGATGACTTTGTTATACTGGATCTGGGGACTTGGTTATACTCGATTAGGGGCCTTTGTTGTACTCGATCTATGGCCTTTGTTGTACTCGATGAGGGGCCTTTGTTATACTCGATAAGGGGCCTTAGTTATTCTCGATGAGGGGACTTTGTTATACTCGATGAGTGGACTTTGTTATACTTGATGAGGGGCCTTTGTTATACTCGATGAGGGGCCTTTGTTATACTCAATCAGTGGACTTTGTTATACTCGATTAGGGGACTTTAATATACTCGATCAGGTGACTTTGCTATACTCGATCAGGGGACTTTAATATACTCGATTAGGGGACTTTGTTATACTCGATCAGGGGACTTTGTTTTACTCGATCAGGGGACTTTGTTATACTCGATCAGGGGATTTCGTTATACTCGATCAGGGGACTTTGTTATACTCGATCAGGGGTATTTGTTTTACTCGATAAGGGGCCTTTGTTATACTCGATGAGGGGACTTTGTTATACTCGATCATGGGCCTTTGTTATACTCGATCAGTGGACTTTGTTATACTCGATCAGGGAACTTTGTTATACTCGATGATGGGCCTTTGTTTTACTCTATCAGATGACTTTGTTATACTGGATCTGGGGACTTTGTTATACTCTATCAGGGGACTTTGTTGTACTCGATCTGGAGCCTTTGTTGTACTCGATGAGTGGCCTTTGTTATACTCGATAAGAGGCCTTAGTTATTCTCGATGAGGGGACTTTGTTATACTCGATGAGTGGACTTTAATATACTCGATCAGGGGACTTTGCTATACTCGATCAGGGGACTTTAATATACTCGATCAGGGGACTGTTATACTCGATCAGGGCCTTTGTTTTACTCGATCAGGGACTTTGTTATACTCGATCGGGGGACTTTGTTATACTTTCGATCAAGGGCTTTGTTATACTCAATCGAAAGGAGTTGCACTCGATCAGGGCCTTTGTTATACTCGATCAGGGAACTTTGTTCTACACAATCAGGAGACTTTGTTATACTCGATGAGGGGCCCTTGTTTTACTCTATTAGGGGACTTTGTTATACTCGATTAGGGGCCTTTGTCATACTCGATAAGGGGACCTTGTTATATTCGACCAAGGGACTTTGTTATACTCGATGAGTTGACATTGTTATACTCGATGAGGGGACTTTGTTATACTCGATCAGGGGACTTTATTATACTCGATCAGGGGTATTTGTTTTACTCGATAAGGGGCCTTTGTTATACTCGATTAGGGGACTTTGTTATACTCGATGAGGGGCCTTTGTTATGCTCGATGAGGGAGATTTGTTATACTCGATCTGGGGGCTTTGTTATAGTCGATCAGGGGGCTTTGTTATGCTCGATCAGGGGTCTTTGTTATACTCAATCAGGGGGCTTTGTTTACTCGATCAGGGGACTTTATTATACTCGATCAGGGGCGTTTGTTATACTCGATCAGGGGCCTTTTTCATACTTGATAAGGGGACTTTGTTATACTCGATGAGGGGCATTTGTTATACTCGATCAAGGAGCTTTGTTATACTCGTTCAGGGGGCTTTGTTATACTTCATCAGGGGACTTTGTTATATTCGATCAGGGATCTTTGTTTTATTCGTTCAGGGGTCTTTGTTATACTCGTTCAGGTGACTTTGTTATACTCGATCAGGGGACTTTGTTATACTCGATCAGGAGACTTTTTATACTCGATCAGTGGACTTTGTTATACTCGATCAGGGGACGTTAATATACTCGATCAGGGGGCATTGTTATACTCTATCAGGGGACTTTGTTATGCTCGATTAGGGTTTGTTGCGCCGATCAGGGCTTCTTATACTCGATCAGGGACTTTGTTATACTCGATCAGGGCCTTTGTTATACTCGATCCAGGGGTCTTTGTTATATACTCGATCAGGGGACTTTGTTATACTCGATAAGGGGCCTCTGTTATATACTCAATCAGGAGGACACATTATACTCGATCAGGGGACTTTGTTATGCTCGATCAGGGCGCTGTTATACTCGATTAGGGGCCTTTGTTATACCCGATGAGGGCCATTGTTATACTCGATCAGGGGACTTTATTTATACTCGATAAGTTGCCTTTGTTATACTCGATTAGGGGACTTCGTTATACTCGATCAGGGGACTTTGTTATCCTCGATCAGGGGACTTTAATATACTCGATCAGGGATCTTTGTTATACTCTATTAGGGGACTTTGTTATACTGGATCTGGGGACTTTGTTATACTCGATCAGGGTTGTTTGTTTTTCTTGATCAGGGGACTTTGTTATACTCGACCAGGGGCCTTTCTTATACTCGACCAGGGGCCTTTGTTGTACTCGATCAGGGACCTTTGTTATACTCGATAAGGGGCCTTTGTTATGCTCGATTAGGGGACTTTGTTATACTCGATAAGGGGCCATTGTTATACTCAATCAGGGGACTTTGTTATACTCGATAAGGGGACTTTGTTATACTCGATGAGGGGGCTTTGTTATACTTGATAAGGGGACTTTGTTATACTCGATCAGGGGACTTTGTTATGCTCGATCAAGGGGCTTTGTTATACTCGATTGATGGACTTTGTTATACTCGATCAGGACTTTATTATATACTCGATGAGGGGCCTTTGTTTCTCTATCAGATGACTTTTGTTATACTGGATCTAGGGACTTTGTTATACTTTCGATCAAGGGCGCTGTTAATACTCGATCTAGGGGCGCTGTTGGCATGCTCGATGAGGGCCTTTGTTATACTCGATAAGGGGCCTTAGTTATTCTTGATGAGGGGACTTTGTTATACTCGATGAGTGGACTTTGTTATACTTGATGAGGGGCCTTTGTTATACTCGATGAGGGGCCTTTGTTATACTCAATCAGTGGACTTTGTTATACTCGATTAGGGGACTTTAATATACTCGATCAGGTGACTTTGCTATACTCGATCAGGGGACTTTAATATACTCGATCAGGGGACTTTGTTATACTCGATCAGGGGACTTTGTTTTACTCGATCAGGGGACTTTGTTATACTCGATAAGGGGACTTTGTTATACTCGATGAGGGTGCTTTGTTATACTCGATCGGGGGACTTTGTTATACTCGATAAGTTGCCTTTGTTATACTCGATTAGGGGACTTCGTTATACTCGATCAGGGGACTTTGTTATACTCGATCAGGGGACTTTAATATACTCGATCAGGGATCTTTGTTATACTCTATCAGGGGACTTTGTTATACTCGATGAGTGGCCTTTGTTTTACTCTATCAGGGGACTTTGTTATACTGGATCTGGGGAATTTGTTATACTCGATCAGGGTTGTTTGTTATTCTTGATCAGGGGACTTTGTTATACTCGACCAGGGGCCTTTGTTATACTCGACCAGGGGCCTTTGTTGTAGTCGATCAGGGACCTTTGTTATACTCGATAAGGGGCCTTTGTTATACTCGATTAGGGGACTTTGTTATACTCGATAAGGGGTCATTGTTATACTCAATCAGGGGACTTTGTTATACTCGATAAGGGGACTTTGTTATACTCGATGAGGGGGCTTTGTTATACTTGATAAGGGGACTTTGTTATACTCGATCAGGGGACTTTGTTATGCTCGATCAAAGGGGCTGTTATACTCGATCAGTGGACTTTGTATACTCGATCAGGGGACTTTATTATATACTCGATGAGAGACCTTTGTTTTACTCTATCCAGATGACTTTGTTATACTGGATCTGGGGACTTTGTTATACTCGATCAGGGGCCTTTGTTGTACTCGATCTGGGGCCTTTGTTGTACTCGATGAGGGGCCTTTGTTATACTCGATAAGGGGCCTTAGTTATTCTCGATGAGGGTACTTTGTTATACTCGATGAGTGGACTTTGTTATACTTGATCAGGGGCCTTTGTTATACTCGATGAGGGGCCTTTGTTATACTCAATCAGTGGACTTTGTTATACTCGAATAGGGGACTTTAATATACTCGATCAGGGGACTTTGCTATACTCGATCAGGGACTTTAATATACTCGATTAAGGGACTTTGTTATACTCGATCAGGGGACTTTGTTTTACTCGATCAGGGGACTGTTATACTCGATCAGGGGGATTTCGTTATACTCGATCAGGGACTTTGTTATACTCGATCAGAATTATTTGTTTCTCGATAAAGACGCTGTTATACTTGATGAGGGACTTTGTTATACTCGATCATGGGCCTTTGTTATACTCGATCAGTGGACTTTGTTATACTCGATCAGGGACTTTATTATACTCGATGGGGCAGCACTGTTTTACTCTATCAGATGACTTTGTTATACTGGATCTGGGGACTTTGTTATACTCTATCAGGGGACTTTGTTATACTCGATCAGGGGACTTTGTTATACTCGATCAGGGGAATTTGTTATACCCGATCACGGAACTTTGTTATACTTGATCAGGGGCTTTTGTTATACTCGATGAGGCGGCTTTGTTATACTTGATGAGGGGACTTTGTTATACTTGATCAGGGGTCTTTGTTATACTCGATCAGTGGACTTTGTTATACTCGATAAGGGGACTTTAATATACTCGATCAGGGGACTTTGTTATACTGTATCAGGGGGCTTTGTTACACTCTATCAGGGGACTTTGTTATACGCGATCAGGAGACTTTCTTATTCTCAATCAGGGGAGTTTGTTATACTCGATGAGTGGACTTTGTTATACTCGATCAGGGGACTTTCTTACACTCGATCAGGGGAATTTGTTATACTTGATAAGGGGATAAGGGGCCTTTGTTATACTCGATCAGGGATCTTTGCTATACTCTTTCAGGGGCTTTGTTATACTCGGTCAGGTAACTTTGTTATCCTCGATGAGGGGGCGTTGTTATACTCGATTAGTGGACTTTGTTATACTCGATCAGTGGACTTTGTTATACTCGATCTGGCGACTTTGTTATACTCGATCAGGTCACTTTGTTATACTCGATCAGGGGACTTTATTATACTCGATTAGGGGGCTTTGTTATGCTTGATCAGGGGCGTTTGTTGTACTCGATGTGGGACCTTTGTTATACTCGATCAGGGGACTTTGTTATACTCGATCAGGGGCCTTTGTTATACTCGATCAGGGGGCATTGTTATACTCTATCAGGGGACTTTGTTATGCCCGATCAGGGGAGTTTGTTATACTCGATCAGGGGGCTTTGTTATACTCGATCTGGGGACTTTGTTATCCTCGATCAGGGGCCTTTGTTATACTCGATCAGGGGACTTTGTTATACTCAATCAGGGGACTTTGTTATACTCGATATGGGGCCTCTGTTATACTCGATCGGAGGACTTTGTTATACTCGATCAGGGACTTTGTTATACTCGATCAGGGGCCTTTGTTATACTCGATTAGGGGCCTTTGTTATACCCGATGAGGAGCTTTTGTTATACTCGA
>NW_024720104.1:0-18073 GCF_018991925.1 Homarus americanus
TGTTGTGCTTCGTTCAGACACGTATTGCTAATACGACCACTGTTACCACCTCATTTCACATTGTCCCACATCCACCAACTGTCTCCACCTCTGTTTGAACTCTTGTATCGTGAGGTTTATTTGGGGCTGTGACACTTTGCCCCTGTTTGTCTCTCTCATGTCTGGTGAAAGTGTTGCTTTCATTTGTCCAACGATATAATATGTGTGTTATGGGTGTGTGTGTGTGTGTGTGTGTGTGTGTGTGTGTGTGTGTGTGTGTGTGTGTGTGTGTGTGTGCCCATGTAATGTTATGGGTGTGTGTACGTGTGTGTGTTATGGGTTGTGTGTGTGTGTGTGTGTGTGTGTGTGTGTGTGTGTGTGTGTGTGTGTGTATGTGTGTTGTGGGTGTGTGTGCGTGTGTGTGTTATGGGTGTGTGTGTGTGTGTGTGTGTGTGTGTGTGTTATGGGTGTGTGTACGTGTGTGTGTGTGTGTGTGTGTGTGTGTGTGTGTGTGTGTGTGTGTGTGTGTGTGTGTGTGTGTGTGTGGGTGTGTGTGCATTAATGTGTTATGGGGTGTGTGTGTGTGTGTGTGTGTGTGGTGTGTGTGTGTGTGTTATGGGTGTGTGTGTGCGTGTGTGTTATGTGTGTGTGTGTGTGTGTGTGTGTGTGTGTGTGTTTGTGTGTGTGTGTGTGTGTGTGTGTGTGTGTGTGTGTGTGTGTGTGTGTGTGTGTGTGTGTGTGTGTGTGTGTGTGTGTGTGTGTGTGTGTGTGTGTGTGTGTGTGTGTATATATAATATTGGTTTAGAAAAAGTTCTGAGGCTAATATACATTGGACCCATTGGTTCTTTCTAAAAGCCTTCATTAGAAGAGTAAAGAACTACAGTGAACAAACAGATAATAGCAGAGTGAACAGCAGCAAAAACATGGTCGCTAGTAACTCCCTCCTAGATAGTGTTACTGGGGCCTCACGTGGTGTAATGTTCCCTCTAGATGGTGTTATGGAGGGCCTCGTGATGTAATTCCCTCACAGATGATAAGCGTTATAGAGGGAGCCTCCGTAGTTGTAATAATTCCCTCACAGATGGGTGTTGCGAGAGACTCGTGGTATAGTAAATTCCCCTCTGAAATGGTGTTATGAGGCCTCACATTGGTCATAGTAACTCCTTCACATATGAATTGTTATGAGGTCTCCCATGGTGTGAATTCCCTCACAGATGTGGTGTTATGAGGGGGCCTCCGTGGTGTAGTAAATTCCCTCACAGATGATAGCGTTATAGAGGCCTCACGTGGTGTAGTAATTCCCTCACAGATGGTGTTATGAGGGCCTCACGTGAGTGTCAATAATTCCCTCCGTGGTGTTGGGGGCCTCGTGGTGTAGTAACTCCTTCACATATGGTGTTATGAGGTCTCACGTGGTGCCAGTAATTCCCTCACAGATGGTGTTATATATGAGTGAGGTGTGAATTTGGGCCTTCTATCGTGGAACGGATTTATCGCTGGTTTGTTGGGTCACTGAGCCGTGTACTGGGTACCTGGGACCTCCTGTGTGAGTCCAGCAGGTACCACTGTTACTGTTGAGTTGTTCTCGCAGCTTAAGCACTGTTCACTGTTCACCTCTGTTTAACACTGGTTCCCATTCCCTTTCTAAATGAAATAATGCTTCTAGCGAGAACATGTTGATATTCCGGTGGGGAGGGTTCGGGGAGAGTTGGTATAGGCCAACATAACAGTTATTTAAACACTTCGAAGACGCCAGGTACGTCAACCCTTCGGTGGTCAAGTCTGAGTATTATTATTATTATTGGTGATGGCGGGGTGTGTGTTTATTAATGTTATGGTGTGTGTGTGTGTGCATTGTGTGTGTTATGGGTGTGTATGTGTATGTGTGTGTGATATTGGTGTTGAGTGTGTTGTTATTGTGTGTTGTGAGTATATTGTTGTGTGTGTGTGTTTGCACACACAATGGTGAAATACGTTTAGTGTGGCAGCGTATATGTCATTGATAAGAGTTACTGGCACTGCTTGCTCTAACCCTCTCCGTTTTCAGCTACTGCCATAGCTTTAATACCGTGGCGAACAAGGGAAACAAAGCAACTTGCATAAAGTCTTCCCCTGCCAGTACGCAGCCTGCGCCAGACTCTTACTGTGCTTACTCCTCTTGGCGCACCTGATGACTTCAAATTGTCCTCAATGGGCCCAGGCTGGACCAAGCTTTAACTGACTGGCCAGAACAACCACTCTCCGGGACCAAAACTGATACCTTCCGCAAGAAAAGACAGCAAAATTATGAACTTATCAGTCTAAAACAACTGGTTTTAAATAAAGCATGTGCTTGAATGAATTTGGTGCTATCAGCACCAAAGATGCCAATTTTCAATTTCGCTAAAGCTGTTTTAGGCCAATCATTCGTGTACAGCCCCCTCGCTCATCCTATGGTAACTCTCTGTAATTAGAAGACAAAGGCCTCATTCAGCGATGCAAGAACAGTACTGCATTCACGCCAACCGAAGCATCTCTCTACGATGTGGATGTCACAAGATACCAACAGATCCTTCAGCATCAGAGCTGACCCACCTCAGCTATCCTCCATCTGGATGAGTAGCTACAATCATCAAACATATGAAATAATAAACCCTCGAGACCTGATGCCAGATCCCCTAGCCGAGGTGTATAAAACCAGGAGAACCTCTAACACCATGCGTCTCCACTCTCTCCTGGAGAATATATGGGAAAAGGAAATCCCCAAGCTCTTAAAGACATACTTATCGTCAATATTTGTAGAACAAGGAGACCGATCAAGCTATTGGCAACTTCTGTGGATCTTGCTGGCTGTAGCACAACAAGATTATCCTTGGAATCCTCCTAAACAGACTTCTTCTGGGGCGGAAAACTGCTCCAACAATCTCAATGTGACTTTGAACCATCGTGGCACCACTGACATTATCTTTGCTGCCGTCAGATTACAGAAATTGCAGAGAACAACGTCATTGAATCTAAACAACTCAATTAACCAGTCCGTTTACATATTTATATTTGGGTTTTACTAGTATAAAGTGGAAACGGTAGTTCAACTGTTTTATTATAAGGTTGTAGATATAATTCACAGTGTATATCAACCGTAAGTCTCACTGTCCTGAGGAGTGAATGAAAGGATAGATTTGTATTAGCGATAAACGTTTGGTCACGATCCTTTCGATATGGTGGTGAGCTACTGAAGCTTAGAACATCTTGATGCGTGCTTTAGAAATGCTTGGAATATGGGTCTCGCCCTCTTGGGTAAGTGCTTGCTCCGTGTCCCGTCTCATGTCTTACTCGCAGACAGTGGAAAGTTACAGGGTGGTGAGAATCTGGATATAATATCAGATGTATTGACCCATTTATACTCACACATTCTGTTGATGGACAGGGGCCAACCCAGTCGTGACCTGTACGCAGAAAAGCAATCTCGACCTAACCAGGGCCTTCGACTCCAGCAGTCAACAGGAAGCCCTCTGGTGGTCCCTCAGCTAAAACGGCTGCGCAATTCATCGCCATTACAATGAGGCAACCACGATGGCATGAACGCGGTGTCCTGCACAACAGCATCCAGTTGATTCTTCCTCATCCGACGGGGTTAAACAAAGGTGTGTTCTGGCTCCAGCTCTCTTTCCCTTTCTTTGCTGCCTTCGCCTCATTGCCAGTGCCAATCAGCCAGTGGGGTGGACATCGGTACCGGATGAAGATCTTTTCAACGAAGACGACTCGAGCAGGAGCAAGAGTCTCTTGCAGCTTCCATTACTGAGCTTCGGTATGTGGCAGCCCTCACCTTGTCCTTCGCAGACGCGACCTACGGGAATCTGAACACCATCGCAGATGCGTATGCTCACTTGGCCAAGTAAATATACGAATGACTCAGATTGCTGCTTCCAACTTGCCCATTGTTCAGACCTGCCTCCACCCATCCTCCATCTTAACAGGTGCTACCCTCTCTAATGTTACCCACTTTCGGTATCTCGACTCCCCACCTTTATCACCGAGACATCGATGAGAGATTCAGCATCAGATCAGTTGGTGCATCTCAAGCCTTTGGCGGACTCAAACAGTGTCTTCCAGCTGTAGGGGCTGGAATTATTACAAAGTGCGTATATCGTGCAGTGGTCCTCCCACCCTGTTATATAGTAGCAGAGACATGGGTCACATAAATACTTACCTGTCATCTTCATATAGCACCGCCCATCATCACCTATATAACACCACATCCTTATCGACATATAACACCATCCCATCATCTACATATAACACCGCCCATCATCATTATAACATCATCCATCATCACCATATTTACCATCCATCATCTTCCATATAACACATATCATCACCCTCTCTCTTTCGCCATCATCATTGTCTTGATAACATCCATCATCTACATACAACTTCATCCATCATCTTCCTCTCTTCGCCCATCATCCTTCATCTTATCATCATCATCACTACATATAACTTCCATCATCACTATCTCTTTCATCATCATAAGAACTTATAAGAACATAGAAATGGAGGAAACTGAAGCGGACCTATTGTTATTACTGGGCAGTCCGTTTATACCGCCCCTATTGCTCATATAATCAGCTGTATTTGGGGTTATCCAACGTATTCGAGTTAATGACGATGTTTGGTAGCTTCATTCCATTCATCACTACTCTGTTTCCAAACCAAATTGACGTAACCTATTTCACGCAAGAAATCAAATTTGCTCACAATTTAAACCATTGTTGTTCGCTCCTGGTTGGATAGTTTGAGTACCTTTGTAATGTCCCGTTTGTTTTAACCCTGACCCATTTGCTTTAGCTCTCATGTCGCCCCTCACTCTACGTCTCTCAGTGCAAAATTAAGATGTTTAACCTGTCTCTGTATTCAGGTTCCTCATACTTGGGATTAGTCTTGTCATTCTCTCTAGTTCTTTTAATGATTCTATATCACATTCTGTAATACGGTGATAGAACTGAACTTGGAAGGTAATCAGGTGAGGTCTCCTGCGCTTCATATAACACCGCCCATTATCACTACATGCTCTTGACCTTCCATGTCACCCATATAACACAAAAGCTCCATCATCACGACATATAACACCACCCTCATCTACTATCATTTCTTTATCCATCATCACCCATGTAACATCATCCATCATCTACTACATATATACGATCATCATCATCCCCATATAACACCATCCATCTCTACAGATCGATGCAAAATAGTTCGAAAATTCTCGTGCGGACACACATACTTCTTTTGTTTTTATATATGTATATATATATATATATATATATATATATATATATATATATATATATATATATATATATAACATATATATATATATATATATATATATATATATATATATATATATATATATATATATATATATTTCTAAACGATGGATGGCTAAAGATTGCTCGTTGTTTCCCATTTCCGTGTGATTTTATCAAAGACATATATATATATATATATATATATATATATATATATATATATATATATATATATATATATATATATGCAAAGTATATATGCAATATATATACTTAACCATATATATATGTATATATATATATATATATATATATATATAACTGTATGTATATATATATATATATATATATATGTATATATATATATATATATATATATATATATATATACATCATCACAGTATTATTTATTTATTATTATTATTATTATTATTATTATTATTATTGTTGTTGTGTGTGTGTGTGTGTGTTATTATTATTATTATTACAGTAAGTTGTTCATGCAGAGGTTGTGATGAGACAGAGTCTAATATTGTGTTTTTACAGGTACAGAGTATGGTCCTTGGCCAGAGTTAACCTCACCCTGGCCACAGGTATGAGTTCCCACTTGGCCATAGTTGTGTGCTCACCTTAGCCACAGAATAACTCCTTGGCCAAGGTACGCTCCTTTGGCCTGGTATGCTCCTTTGACCTGGTACCTTCCTTTAGCCACAGTGCCCTTGTACAGGCCCACCTCAGCATACAGGCCTTCCCACCTTGTACAAGTGCACTCTAACACAGCCACAGGTATGCCCACCTTGGCCACATGTTCATACTGATATATTAATATTAAGAAACAGTTTGTTAACCAGAAAAACACAGATACAGAGTGGATAATATTAACAATGTTGTATGTATTCTGTATTGTATGCTGTATTATATATTAGCATATGTATATGATGTATGTACTCCATTTATATATTATTTATTCAGCCTAATGGCGTGTGGCAATGTTGGCCCATGTCCCACATACTTGATTAATGTGTGCCTGTGACATTATGGAAGTAATGTCTCACTTGCTGTCACATTAAGTCTATAGAGGCAGTTAATGATGAACAGGTTGAGGGCCATTACTCCTTGTGTGCATATCTCTTATCGGTAAATAGAACCTACAAAATCTATACAGGTGTTTGTGTTCGCTCCTGTATATGCAATGCCCCAGAACATTAGACATGGCGCAGTGAACCGGTTTACTGTGGATAATTACAGTGACAGTGCAAGTTTGTGGAAAGCCGGCTTATGGACACTGCTGTGTCAGCTACCCCTCCTCAGAAAAATTTAGCAACTTTGAGCAGTGTCAGTGACAGTGATTTTCTGTGAGAGTGTTTAGTGCATTGTGTGTTTCGTGCCATTCATGTGTGACCCCTTGTTCTAAGGATTCCCAAGGTACCACGGCATGTTCTGGAGCATTTGTAAGGAGTAGACTTCAGTACCTCCCTCGCGAGAAGCCTGGGGGTAACTGCACGTAGTCATCTCCACCCCCTCACAGCTCGAAGACTGCTCCCCACCCCAGGTAGCCTTTATACATGTGCTAACACTCACTGACGCGGCGGCTCCCGCCCTTATATATTTTATATATATATGTAATCTACTTATCTGTGTATTTAATTAATTTTTGTCTGAGATCTTGTTGTCGGCGGGCTGACAGGTCCAACACTGGTTGGAGCCACAGTACACAGATGAAGTAGTTATGTCTCGTGTGCCTTCTGCATTGGGCTTAGCGTCCGGATGATCAGTCGGATGATAGCTCCGCGGCGATGGATGATGAGCTGACCGCGACGCTCCCAGATCCCCTAACATCGCGCGGCCCTTCACCTCGATATTCAGGTGTCTCCGAGATTAATTGCTTTAATGAAGTTGCGCCAGAGAGATGAAAAGGCGCGGATAAGAAGCTAACAGACGTGCTGGCAGATTAACACACGAAGAGCAGCAAGAGCAGAAGCGAGACCACCAGCAATTGGAAGACAGTGCACGGTTTGAAGCTTTGATATCTCGCCTCACTGTTAAGCAAGCTGAAACCTAACACTGCCTCGTACTGAACGGTTCAGATACCTCATCAATATACTCTTCAAGCCCACCAGCCCCACCTAAACAGCTATCAAACACGCCCATCTTGAAGCCTGACGAATTTCCAGACTTTCTTCGTGAATGGCGACGGTGGACTGATTATGCTACAATGGTGGATCTCCAGAGTTTGTCACCGCTTCAACAACTCATCCAGCGTATCGTGCGCAATGTCATGGGATTCAGCGTGTCTTGAACATACTGTTTCGGTACCTCCGACCTCTTCCAGCAATACTTAGTGAAATTGCACGGACATTCAGCAGCATCAGGACAGCAGAATGAAGCTCTGCGCAGGAGAGTGTTTATGCAGACAGATGGAGGTGAGACTTTGGCGCTATGTTCGTCTTCAGAGAGCCTCGGAAGGTAGATATATGCCTGAGCCACCACCAGCAGTCGCGAGGAAGGACCCAGTTGAAGCAGGTGGTAGTCTGATGGAGTGTTAAGGACGAACTTGTCAACATACTCCTGCTCCTCGTCTTCCTCTTCTCTTCGGATATGTTGACAGTATGTCGCTCTGTGGGTTGGAATACTGATCCTTCTTCTGGATATAGTCTACGGTCCCAGAATAAGTCCCCGGTACATCAATTATTCATTGACCTGCATTATCAATATCCGTCTTCAGATGTTGCCGACACGGCGCGATGCAGTCATCAGTTATTTGCAATACTGGAACTCTCTCAATGATCTAAGACCGCCCCAAGACTCACTATGGCAGATGGTTCACAGATGACTGACCTGGTTCCAAAAGCACAGTCACCTTTGGCAACCAGATCGTGTCAAGCCTGGTTGATGTATAACAATCGACTCCTTTGCTGCTCCTACAGACATTGTCAAGGATTGTCCATCATCCCAGGACTACAAACCTATTCTCGAATAAAACACCCAACAACAGGGTGCAAGGGAGCATCAACGACCCTGACGCCCTATCCACCCTGCCGGTGACACCTCCATCGGATGCTCAAATTACTTCCTGAAGAATTCTCGACGTTCTGTTTGACCAAAATCCGCTCTGGAATCAAGCCCTCAAGAAGATGAGATACAGGATCCCCTGAGGACGACGCCGAAGCACACTTGCCCACCTCGCGGTTCCCTGGCCTTCATGGCGGTCAAAAAAGGCTGACTCCCCAGTCCGCCAAAAAATTGCCCACCAACCCGGCGATGACCCGTCTCCATGGTGTCTACGTCGTCGCAAAACCTAAAGGTGGTGTTCGGATCAACCACTGACCTCAAAGCTCAACAGCCAGGTGTACTCGTCCTGCTCACCCTATCCCGCCCTTTGCAGCTATCGCAGTGATGAGCGACGCCATCTTCCGACGATGGGCATGGCGGATACTGCAGCAGATAGAGCTTTGCCAGAGACCGACCACTCACAACTTTCATCACCCCACCATGGACGTACAGTTATTGCAATGGCCCCATAGGATCGCCGCAGGAAGCGCTTTCTGCTCTTCGAGGTGATATGACCACCAAAGGTCGGCAAACTGCATTAAAGTGGTCACGACGACACTTATCATAAGCGACGACGATTATATGGATCTCCGCTGTATCTACGAGAATTACTCAACAGGTCAGGAAGCGGCATTACCTAAATGCCGACAAGTTTATTCTGGGCTCTTCCAGTTGACTTTTGGCCAATTACACCCTCTCCAGGAATGTAATCATAGCTGACCGGAAAGGTCGCATACGGATTTTACCCTGCTAACCTCCGACGAGGTACCATAAATTCTCGTCACCAGTTAGCAGAGTTTATCGGACATCACGCTGTCACCCACTTCACCCCTCATGAGCCCCAGAGGACATTCCTGGACTCCCGACACGACAAGGCCTTCCGCAAGTGAAACAAGACCCTATCTCGTCCACCTGTCCTCACCGTTTGACCCAGCCGCCAGACAGTTCTGCGGACAGTGCAAAAACATGGCGTGGGATACCCCCTACAGGATCATGGTGGAGAGCAGTTCCAGCTAGTCAATTGTGGCTAGCATTTCTCTCTGACCTGAGACAGCGCTCGCCACTTTGAGTTGGAGCTGTTGGTTGTGGTTTAGGCGATGTCCAAATTAAGATTTTACCTCATAGGCCTGCAACACTTTCACCTAGTGACCGCCAGCCGCTTGTCCCGATCCTCAACCACTACAGCTGGACACCGTTGAGAACTAAACCTCCAGCGTCTGAAGAAAGCTCTCCATCTTCACAACAATGTCGGCGTGCTGTTAAGAGCTCTGCATCCCGATGCCTTATCGCTCTCCTGTCTCCACCCTACTCCAGAAGACCATATGTCGACACCGACCTGTCTCTCCTCCAGGACTGTGGTCACTCTCCACCCTGCTCCAATCCCCTAGTTCGGACCTGTCCGAAATAACGAAGGCAATGGAGGACCTTCGAACAACGGCCAGATGACCCTTCCTCATCCGACACCCAGGTGTGTGAATGGTTCCTAGCACCACTACGATCTTCCAACACCCTGCTCCGTATTGGAAACTCCGCAATGAACTCCTACTGCGAACCGGAACCTTGTTCTGTATGGAGCACGTGTGGATGTCCCCTGCTGCATCACGTCCCCACGTCTTGGCTCGCCTTCACGACAGTCACCGTGAAGGCTGAAGCCACCAACGACGCAGGCACGACGGAGCTGTGTTCTGGCCAGCATCAACCCGACATCCGTTGTCCGCGGCGCGAGCCCTGCCATTACAACCCAGCCAGCAGCAGGAACCCTTCATGAGTGGACGACAACCCCACCCGCCTGTGTCAGCCGACTTTTTCTCTGTGTCAGAAAGTCCTTCCTGTTATCGCCGACCGCTCTCTGGTTGGCCGTTTGTCATCAAGTGCGGTACGACACGACGTCTGCCGCCACCATCAGCAAGTGTTTCACTACCCGTGACGGGCGTTCCTGTGCGCCTGCGGACCGACGGAGGGCCTCAGTTCTAAGCCGGACTTTGCTGTGTCTTGACCGATGGGGATCCGGCATGTGTTGTCATCACCCCATTACCCGCAGTCAACAGGCCACGCTGGAGGCTGCTGTCAAATCCCTGAAGCACTCATCCTTAAGGTGGCCCTCAACATTGACTGCGAGGCCTCGACCGGGGTCTCTTGAACCCGCAACACACCCAATCCACGGACGCTCTCCTGTCCAGGTTTTGTATGGACGCCCTCAGCTCTTGTGTCCCTGCTCACCCTTAATCCTTCTCCAAGGAGTGGCAGGCCAAGACAGAGATTGTGACGTCGAACGCGAGCGTGTTCAGGACGTCGCGTCCGCCAACGACCACGCCCTTCCCCAGGTTGAGTGTCGGCACCCAAGTCCGTGATTCAGGACCCGACTCATACGTTGGGACAGTATCAAGGTTCGGTAGAAAATACGCCACGGACTACGCGGCAGCATCAGTGGCGTGTGGTGGAGGAACCGCCGTTTTCTCCGCCTTTAAACAATGCCTTCTGCTGACCCCGCCACCAGTGTTGAGTCCTATACCTTCCCAGTGATCTAGTCTCGACGAACGGATCCAAAAGAAAAGATCCGCTCAAGACTTTGCTATGAGCATAAAGGGGAGGGAGGTGCGTATAATTCTATATTATGTATGCTGTATTATATATTATGTATGTATATGATGTATGTGCTCCATTTATATATTATTTATTCAGCCTAGCTAGCAGCGCGTGTGCACAGTTATTACCATGTCCCACATGCTTAATTAATGCCTGGCGATGGCTGTTAATGTCTCACTGCCATACGCCGCTGCCTAGAGCAGTTGACAAAGACAGGTTGAGAGCGGTACTCTGTGTACATATCTCTTATCCAGTAAATAGAACCTACAAAATCTATACAGGTGTTTGTGTTCGCCTCCTGTATATGAACTTATTACCCAGAACATTGAACAAATGTTAACATGGCTGAGCCGGTTGAGGAACCTGGGCCTTTTTTAGTCTGATATATACTACATTTATCTCAAGGAGTATTATGTAACATTAATTTCATCTGGAATAGTACAATAGCATGGTGGTAATAGAACATGTTACTACAGTTACCACTTCAATATTTATTTATCTTTTTGCATTTATATTAAGTATATATATACCAACAGTAGAGTTGATAATTATATAGTAATCTGTTAAGGGAAGCAATACAACATGGTTGGTTATTAACGAAACAAGAGGACAAACACAGTGAGGATCATGTCTTGATGATAAATATATATAATTATTGCAGTGGTAATTTCTGTCTGGTACAATAAAGGTAAGGTATATAGTAAGTGGTACAAAAATATTAATACCTAGATAAAGATGATTTAAAGGAGGGAGCTGTAGATTTGTTGTGGGGAGGGGGAAAGTTCCACATCATGAAATTTTATGGAGGTCTGGGACTGAGAGGAGAGCGATGGTAGGTCTGGCTCTTGAAGTTGTATCTCCGATTATTCCGGAACTGGAAATAACTATTCTTAATCAAGTGTTTAACAGCTTTGTAAACACAGAGAGCGCAGCAGTAGGTGTTAAAATTCTAAATTTAGTAAATTGTTCGATAGTGTGATCAGTTTTTCCAAATAAGTCATTGTCCGGACAACTCTCTTCTAGATAGTGGTCAGGGGTTGTGTTTATAGTTGTGCCAAAGGCTCCATAGTGACAGTGTATCAGGTGTTGGTCAACAAGATCATGATAGATTTCTTTCATTGTTGTGAGAGTGAGTGACTGTTGAGTGTGATACATGATAACGCACTGTTTATTGTCTTTACTGTGAATGGCTTGTATGTGGTTTTCTCAGTTAAGTTTCATCAACAATAACTCGAGGAATTTAGTATTTGTTCAGCGCTGAGGGCTGTATGCTCTCACTTGGCCATGATATGCTCCCCTGGCTAGGTATGCTCGACCAGCAGCATCAAGGAAGGTATTCTCGGTGACCAGCTAAGGTTAATCAACATAAGTGAATCAAATCTGTGTTCACCGGCCTCTAACGCCACCATTAATGGAAGCCCTCGAAATCAAGGATGGCCGACCAAGAGCCATCTAGGCGCGTAAATTTGTAAAGAGTGTAGAAGCTGCTGTCACCACACAACAACCACACCCTAAGTTAACGAGCTGCATGACCCAGTGATTAAGGTGTAGAAGTGGCCAACACAACAACCACAAACGTTAACGAGCTGCATGACCCAGTGTTTGTGTGGTAGAAGCTGTCGCCAACACAAAAACCACACCCTAAGTTAACGAGCTGCATGACCTAGTGTCAAGATTAGTCCGAAGAGGACAACTCGCCAACTGCACTGGCTAACCATTACCCACTCAATGGGCCCCAGCCCTAATGTATCCCTGTTCCAAGGTGTTGTGGGCACTAATAGTGATAATCCACCTGGTAAACCCTTTAATGTAACTTTGTGTAGGAGACTTGTATGATTGGGTTGTCTTCCCCAAGTTATATTACGTCATGTTACAGTCTCTGGCAGTCATCAATAATACATCCCAAGTTATATTACGTCAAGTTACAGTCTCTGGCAGTCATCAATAATATATCCCAAGTTATATTACGTCATGTTACAGTCTCTGGCAGTCATCAATAATACATCCCAAGTTATATTACGTCAAGTTACAGTCTCTGGCAGTCATCAATAATATATCCCAAGTTATATTACGTCATGTTACAGTCTCTGGCAGTCATCAATACTACATCCCAAAGTTATATTACGTCAAGTTACAATCTCTAGCGGTCATCAATAATATATCCCCAAGTTATATTACGTCGTATTTACGGTCTCTGGCGATCATCAATATATATCCCAAGTTATATTTGCGTCATTACAGTCTCTGTGATCATCAATAATATATCAAGTTATATTACGTCAAGTTACAGTCTCTAGCAGTCATCAATAATATATCCCAAAGATATATTACGTCATATTACAGTCTCTGGCAGTCATCAATAATATATCCCAAGTTATATTACGTCATGTTACAGTCTCTGGCAGTCATCAATACTATATCCCAAGTTATATTACGTCAAGTTACAGTCTCTGGCAGTCATCAATAATATATCCCAAGTTATATTACGTCATGTTACAGTCTCTGGCAGTCATCAATACTATATCCCAAGTTATATTACGTCATGTTACAGTCTCTGGCAGTCATCAATAATATATCCCAAGTTATATTACGTTAAGTTACAGTCTCTGGCAGTCATCAATAATATATCCCAAGTTATATTACGTCAAGTTACAGTCTCTGGCAGTCATCAATACTATATCCCAAGTTATATTACGTCATGTTACAGTCTCTGGCAGTCATCAATAATACATCCCAAGTTATATTACGTCAAGTTACAGTCTCTGGCAGTCATCAATAATATATCCCAAGTTATATTACGTCATGTTACAGTCTCTGGCAGTCATCAATAATATCCCAGAAGTTATATTACGTCATGTTACAGTCTCCTGGCGATCATCAATAATATATCCCAAGTTATATTACGTCATTTTACAGTCTCTGGCAGTCATCAATAATATATCCCAAGTTATATTACGTCATGTTACAGTCTCTGGCAGTCATCAATACTACATCCCAAGTTATATTACGTCATGTTACAGTCTCTGGCAGTCATCAGTAATATATCCCAAGTTATATTAAACACTAACACCTTTTTCTATTTATTATACAAAAATTATCACAGTTTGCTGAGAATTTATGTACTTATTACTAACAGAGGGAGTCGAAGGAGAGCCAATGATGGGGGCTGACGGTCACTTGTCTGGGCGGTGTTGGTTAATGGGGCGTGAAGGTAACAGGTTAATGGGGCATGAAGGTGGTTAATGGGGCGTGAAGGTGACAGGTTAATGGGGCGTGAAGGTGACAGGTTAAAGGTGCGTGAAGGTGACAGGTTAATGGGGCGTGAAGGTGACAGGTTAATGGGGCCAATGGTGACGAGTTAATGGGAATGAAGGTGACAGGTTAATGGTGCGTGAAGGTGACAGGTTAATGGTGCGTAAGTGACAGGTTAATGGGGCGTGATGGTGACAGCAGGTTAATGGGGCGTGAAGGTGATGACGGGTTAATGGGGCGTGAAGTGACGAGTTACTGGTGCGCGTGGGTGACAGGTTAATGGGGCGTGAAGGTGACCGGTTATTAGGGCGTGGGGTGACGGGTTAATGGGGCGTGAAGGTGACAGGTTAATGGGCGTGAAGGTGACAGGTTAATGGTGGCGTGAAGGTGACGGGTTAATGGGGCGTAGAAGGTGACGGGTTCATGGGGCGTGAAGGGTGACGGGTTAATGGTGGCGTGGTGACAGGTTAATGGGGCGTGTGGTGACAGGTTAATGGGGCGTGAAGGTAACGGGTTAGCGGGGCGTGAAGGTGACAGATTAATGGGGCGTTAAGGTGACGGGTTAATGGGGCGTGAAAGCTGACAGGTTAATGGGGCGTGAAGGTGACAGGTTAATGGGGCGTGAAGGTGACAGGTTAATGGGGCGTGAAGGTGACAGGTTAATGGGGCGTGAAGGTGACAGGTTAATGGGGCGTGAAGGTGACAGGTTAATGGGGCGTGAAGGTGACAGGTTAATGGGGCGTGAAGGTGACAGGTTAATGGGGCGTGAAGGTGACAGGTTAATGGGGCATGAAGGTGACAGGTTAATGGGGCGTGAAGGTGACGGGTTAATGGGGTGTGTGAAGGTGACAGGTTAATGGGGCGTGAAGGTAACAGGTTAATGGGGCGTGGTGACAGGTTAATGGGGCGTGAAGGTGACAGGTTAATGGGGCGTGAAGGTGACAGGTTAATGGGGCGTGAAGGTGACAGGTTAATGGGGCATGAAGGTGACAGGTTAATGGGGCGTGAAGGTAACCCAGATGTCACCTCAAGACAAGCTACGCCTACTCTACCGCTACATGACTGTACGGTATATGAACCTCTCTCCCTCAGCAAGTTACCTCGGGTCGTGTCTTGTATATAAACACGAGATGTAATTAGCCTATATTTATATAAGTACTGTTTCTCTATATGTTGACAGTGGGGCCCCTGTCCTAATGGGCCCCTGTACACACACACACACAGACACACACACAGACACACACACACACTCACACACACACACACACACACACACACACACACACACACACACACACACACACAGACAGACACACACACACAGACACACACACACAGACACACACACAGACACACACACACACACACACACACACACACACACACACACACACAGACACACACACACTCACACAGACACACACACACACACACACACACACACACACACACACACACAGACTCACAGACAGAGACACACACACACACACACACACACACAGACCAGCCCATACGTGCACGAACTGATGGCTATAAGAACAGCCCAGTCCCAACCATTGTAAAATTATCAATAACTTGTAATAAACCAGTATTCCTCCCAGTAAACACTGCTCCTTACACTGTCACTATGTTGAAATGAACTGTAGTTTGAGCTTTTCCCCATCTAGTTATTATATGTCTTATTTGTGTCACTTATGTTACTTGTATATTATTTGTAATTCGAAACCCATTCCCCAAATATGTAACTGTATATTTTCAGCCTTCTGGCTGCCAAGCTCTTTCAATAAACCGTTAATTATTATTATTATTATTATTATTACACACCCACATACACACACACACACACAGACACACACACACAGACACACACGCACGACATCCTTGACCACCGTAGGGTCGAGACCAATTCAGGCGCTGCTCCTGCTGAGCAGCTGCTCCCCTTGGCCAATGTTCGGCCCATTCCCAAGCTCCTCTCCCGACCCATCCTCACCACCGGGATATCAACATAATCAAAAGTGACAATTTCGTTTCGGTAAGAAGTGGGGCCAGTGTTGAACAGTGATGAACAGTGTTTACGACAGTGAATTCATGTAATGGACCCCTGTCTCATCAACAGAACATATTATATAAATGGGTCAATACATCTGATATTATATTCAGATTCACCACCCTGTAACTTTCCACTGGCTATGAGGTAACATGTTCAATGCACGTGATAAGGTGTGCCCACGGGAAACTGCGTCATATTATGCTGAGTAAAGGCATAAGTAGCCGGTTCTCTGGCAACCTGAAGCGAGCAGTAGTTTGATATCCTTGACTAGAGGAAGACGTTATTTGAGAGCCGCAGTGGATGGCTCCGTTTTCCCTTGAGGGGGAACGACGTACCCATACCGTTCTCCCTCGATGGGTCACTACTCATCAGTCACTCAGATCAACTAATATCGAACGGACGTGATCTACGTATATATTTACATAAATGCCGTCCTCTTTCTCGTTCACTCATAAATAGTGGAACTTACGGTTGATCTACACTCAGGAATTATAGACATAATCCTTTTAAAATAAAACAAAGGAACTTCATTGGGTCTCGTTACTAAAACCCCAATATTTAATTTATGTGAACAACCCGGTTAATTGGGGGATTAACCGGCGGATTCATTCAGCATTAGACAGTACCAGTGAGAGCCGTTACCCACTAGTGAGATAAGCATCTCTGGGAACTGACCACCATCTTCTGACCAGGAGGTGCTAATCAGTCCACCATGGGAACATTAGAGGGCCGACCGGCTATGCACCTGACTACGAAATAACACAACACCACCCAGCAGGGCGAAGTACTATGACACCACCCCAGACCACCTGGTGTCTCCATGACCACGTGAGGTCCTTCACACTTCCTTCAGCCTTCATAGGGTAAGGATGTGTGTAGTCGGTACTGTCCGCTAACGCGGCCGTGGTCTCTTGACCATGGAGACAGTTGCCAGCCCGGTCTGTCGGGCCGTCCCCTCCCCCATCTCCGCCTTCCCAACTGGATTTATCAACATCCTCACACCAACAGTAGGTGCAAAAACACCCACAAAACAAAACCAAACAAAACACCAAACGGCTGATCTAACCTGACTACGGCTCACTGACCAACCCCGACTGTCACCACCCAGAGCACGAACTGATTGCAAGAACAGCCCAGTCCCAACCATTGTAAAAATTATCAACACCTAATTATTATATATCATATTTGTATCACTTATGTTACTTTTACATCATTTGTAAATCAAGAGAACCATTCCCCAAATATGTAATTGTATATTTTCAGCCTTCCGGCTGCCATGCTCTTTCAATAAACCGTTAACTATTATTATTATTATTATAATTATTATTATTATTATTATTATTATTATTATTAATATTATTATTATTATTATTATTATATCAACACCCGAGGACGAGTTAGTACACCACGTGAACACCACACCACCCAGTGTCTCCATGACCACGTGAGGTCCTTCATTTCAACACCCGAGGACGAGTTACTATACCACGTGAACACCACACCACCTGGTGTCCCCATGACCACGTGAGATCCTTCATATCAACACCCGAGGACGAGTTACTACACCACGTGAACACCACACCACCTGGTGAGTCCATGACCACGTGAGGTCCTTCCTGACCCAGCTCCCAGGTGCTACCTGACCCAGCTTGGAGAAAGACGTGCCCCAAGTGCTCACGTTAGTGACCAAGGAAAATGGCCGCCTTGGATCGTTGTGTTTTGGGGGAAGAGGAGAGGAGTGTGGGGAAGCACGGCCTCCTGGCCACTCTGTTAAGGCAGATGGGGCAGTTGAGGAGTGAGATTGACACTCTAAAGGGGGAAAATGAAGCCCTCAGGACTGAACTCAGGTAGGTGTCCTGCC
>NW_024720105.1:0-29739 GCF_018991925.1 Homarus americanus
ATACATTTGTTCACTTAGACACCACTTATTATTCAGGACCTAATGGCTATAATATCAGAGTCATTATTCTTAACTCAACTTTATATATATATCAATTGTCAAAAACCTTCACCACAGAAAGAAAAGAACAGTCGGGTATGGCAGAAAATGTAATAAACGAACATGGAGTAAGACATCAAGCTCCATATTGTAAACAAGATCATCGTCATTGTTTATTTATTGCGAGGAAAAATATTGTTCGCAATATAATTATAAAACCCTTCTGTAATTCATTCTCTTCATTACACTAAAAGGTAATGAAGTATATAAAGAAAATAGTTTATAAATTACTAAAATAAAAATACGTATAAAAAAGTAAAATAACATCTATTGATGGAATAGAAAAGAATTATATCGTAAGTGGGTAAAAGATTTCTTGGGTAGGTTTTAGAATGCAATAACTGTTTTCTGCATTACACCGATGGTTCCAAGTCAGAAATTATCCTTAAGTTTTGTGAATCAGTATTTACAGTTTTTCTTAAAGGGTGACTTAAGTTACGGTCACACGATCCCTTTGATGAGCAATTAATTTGGAGCAAGAAATTACGAGTAATTTCTTCCAAATGTGGTCACACGAGTGGCTCTTGGTTCAGTTACTACAGCAAGAAAAAAAAGTTAACGCCGCTATCCTTGGTATTATTGTTATTATTAAAAAGAAATGAGAGAAAGCGAAGAAAAACTATTGGGGACTCGTAAGTGGCTGGCGAGGAGGAGGAACGAGTGTTTAATATAGACTGGTTCAACTATCGTAGTTACAGTAGGGAGGGTTGTTAGTGTGTGGAGAATGACCGGCTGTATGGGCTTGTGTTTTGTAAACAAACACGCCAAAACACCACCCAAATAATAAACTCAGTGTGTCGTAAAAAACTGTTTGTGCATTTTATACATAATGTTATTGATCTATGTTATATTAACCGGGTTTTGAACCGATAATCTTGCTCGAAATAGTCAAGAAATTGACTATCACGATTGTCAATAAAAATGCTTCAAAAACTTGCTCGAATTTCTCGAAAATTGCTCGAAATAACTTTCCGGCAAGAAATTGCTAAAAAAAAATGCGCCCATGTGACCAGTGCTTTAAGAATTGTATGATATCCTCATGGCAATGGAAACACACACACACTCACCCCATACACAGTCACACACTCACCATGCACAATCACACACACCCATACACACACCGTACATGCACAAACCATACACACACATACACACACACACACACACACACCATGCACACACCATACAAACAAACAAACACACACCATATACACACACACACACACACACAATGCACACACACACACACCATGCACACTCACACACACACACACCATGCACACTCACACCATGCACACACACACACTAATTGTTTTAATTTAGTTCTTGGAACTCTTAAGTGGCAGCGCTTGATGTAAACACTTCTTGGCATTTTCTGTTTATCTAGTAGCAGGTATACACACAGATGTAATATGAGAAAATAAATTATGAATTCTGTCCAGGGAAGTGTTGTGAATATGACCCTGAGATAACACTTGTGTTAAGTGTGAATTTCCCTGTCTAGTGATATGTCCAACTACTACTCTGGGCTGCGAGACAGTGGTAGTGATTACAGATTGCCCACGAGGGGGCTAGTTTATTGGGCACCCCCTTACATCCTGTGCAAGGTGAAGCGCAGAAGCGTTTACAGTGCCCAACTGGGAAGCATGCGGAGTTCATGCTTGCCTTTATGACTCATGCATTAAGGGCGTAAAAGGCCTGAAGGGTCATGGGTTTTGTCAGCAAGTTACATAAAGTGACAATGATGAGTGTGTGGGGGAAAATTCCCGGTACAATTTATCTGTTTATGGCAAAGTGTGGCAGGTCCCTATTAATGTGAGCGGTGTTTACTGAATCAGCTGACCCTGGCTCGACCTTTTGAGAGACGCAAGCCAAGTGATCTAAGAGTCGTGAATAACATGGTGAATTACTTGGTGTTATTCATTTGGGTGAATATTTGTATAAATCAAAGGTGCTGTCACACACACACACACGGATATGGTATGATCTCCCGTCTTTACTGCTATCCAACGTCACTTCCCTAGCTAACAAGTTCGACGAGCTGGCAACTACAGTCAGGTCAACCGCCGCGAGCGTCGTTGCCATATGTGAGGCTTGGCAAATTGTGCCTGAAACGTGTCATATTGAGGGATATCAACTCTTTCATCACCTTCGTTTACAAAGACGCGGAGGGGGCGTTGCCCTCTTCTGTCAAGATGACCTACGCCCGTCACGCCTGGATGTTCAAGTCCCAGCAGATGTGGAAGCATTATGGGTACGTGTCGTGCTACGGGCCCACCCATGCAACACTGCTTCCATTATAATCTGTGTGGCATACCATCCGCCTCGATCACCCACCAGAGACACTCTTATCAGTCAACTCATCACCACCTCAGACCACCTCAGAGTTAGGTACCCATGTGCCAAGTTAGTATTATGTGGGGATTTAAATGAAATTGACACCACCGATATCCAGGACCAGCTATCACTATCACAAGTTGTGACCTTCCCCACACACGGTCAAAACACCCTTGACCTTATCTTAACTGACTTAGCGGACCAGTACCAACCTCCTCAACCACTGCCTCCTATCGGGTGTAGCACACACTTATCAGTGCTCTGGTTCCCTGCTGCCACTCCCACTCAAGTACAGAGACCCTACATCAAGACCTACAGGCCGATTACTGACTCTGCAGTACGCCTCTTTGGACAGTGGATAGTTCACTATCCCTGGACTGAAGTACTCAGCGTGGATGACGTGGAAACCAAATGGATAAATTATACCAACACCACCACGGAAGCTCACCACCACTTCTTCCCCGAGAAGTCCGTCAGATCTCACCCAGCTGACTTGCCCTGGATCACACCTCGGATCAAAAGACTTATGCAACAGAGAGACAGAGCCTTTCATCTCAATGACCACATCCGCTACAGGTCACTTCGCAACAGAGTCATCCGCGAAATACGCACTGCAAAGAAGTCCCACTACCCAACCAAATTACAACACCTGAAGCAGACCAACATCAGTCAATGGTATGGTAAGCTCAAAGAACTCTGTGGACTAAACAATATGACACACCCCCTCCCCTTCCTTAGCCATCTCACTAATGTTGACGCAGCTGAGCAAACAAATAACCATTTCGCCGCCACTATATGCCAGACGCTCCCACGGCTTGACACAACCACTCTCCCTGCTTACCTACCAGCCCCCCTTCCCACTGACTTAGTAGAGGAATTTGACGTAGCAAAACGCCTGGACAAACTAAAATTAAAACGCTCTACCACCCCCATTGACTTACCAATGAAACTGTTCAAGGAGTTCTCCCCGGAGCTTGCTAAACCCCTCTGCTCCATCATCAATGCTTCTCTCAGTCAAGCCAGATGCCCAGCTGACTGGAAGACCTCTTATGTATCACCAGTGCCCAAGTCAACCAGCCCACAATCCTTAAATCAGCTACGACCTATTGCAATCACCCCAATACCCAGCCTAATTTGTGAAAGTTTTGTGTTTGACTGGGCTTATGCTGATATTGCAGGAATCGTAGACCCTCAGCAATTTGGCAACATGAAACCTTCCTCCACCACTCACTGTCTTGTCAGCTTTCTCGATTACATATACCGCCATCTCGAGAAACGAAAAACGTCTGTAGCTGTCGCCTTCATTGATTTCACTAAAGCGTTCGACCTAGTCGACCGTATCATAAAGCAAAGCTAATGACCTCGGGCTTGATCTCATACCATAACACAGACTTCCTCAGTGACCCGACATAGGCTGTATGCGCTTCCGAGGCTGTCTCCACCTTTCAGTCACTCTCCTGTGGCGTCCCCAAAGGCACCAAAGATGGGACCACTCTAGCTGTATGCTATCAATGATGCCCTAAAGAAACCCCTGCTGCGCTGAAATATGTCAGCGACTCCATTGGGATCAGCGTCAGCGATTCTTGCTCCCCTTCTACGCCCTTTAGGATTTATTGAACAGTCTCCAAAACTGGGCCACCAACAACCATGTCACCATCAACATACCAAGACCAGTTATGCACATCAACCTCTCCTCCGACATTTGTCCCCCTCCTTCCATTACCCTGGGTCGAACACTGCTCCAGGTTGTAGGTGCAAGCTCCATAAACGTCACCATGAACCAACTCCGACTAAATTGGAAACCACACGTCATTGAAGTTGTCAAATCCTTCAGTTTCCGTCTCCACCTCCTCCGCCGACTCAAGTCCCTCGGAGTTCCTGCACCCGAGCTCCTCAGTGTTTACTCAACATTCATACTTTCCAAGCTCACCTATGCCTCCCCTACCTGGTCTTCCTCCCTAAATGCCACACAACGTAAACACCTAGAAAAAGTGCAAAAGAGGGCATGCAAGATTATTCTCTCCCCTTCCTACTCCACATATCAAGAAGCGCTCAACACACTGACCCTTTCGACTCTCACTGACCATCACCACGACCTCCTCTGCAAATTTGGTAAGAAGCTTCTACACCATCCCCGACACCGGCTCCTACTACCACCTGAGATCCCTAGCCCGAGAATTGCTGTTCGACACCACAACCGCATCCAGCCCATAAGTGCACGAACTGATCGCTATAAGAACAGCCCAGTCCCAACCATTGTAAAAATTATCAATAACATGTAATAAATCAGTGTATTCACTCCCAGTAAACACTGCTCCCTACACTGTCACTATGTTGAAATGAATTGTATTTTGAGCTGATCCCCATCTAAGTTACTATATGTCTTATTTGTGTCACTTATGTCACTTGTATATTATTTGTAATTCGTAACCCATTCCCCAAATATGTAACTGTATATTTTCAGCCTTCTGGCTGCCAAGCTCTTTCAATAAACCGTTAATTATTATTATTATTATTATTATTACACACACACACCACACGTGGCACGCCACCAACACACAGTTTCTGAGAAGGAGTTTGAAATTGTATTTAACGAAGTCTTAACTGGGAAAATGTTGTATGGCTTTTGTTATGGGGTAAGTTCTGGCGTGAACATTAAGACTATTTTCATAATTTTTTGTAACTAATATTTTTATCTGCCTGGTACAATTATATATTAATTTGTATTGTAAGTTATGTCTTGATAGTCGATGTAATGTAACAATTTATTTTTTGTGTTAATGTTCATATAGATTGGTTCAGTGTTGCGGCTCTGACTCGTCAACGATGTTAATAAGCTCTTGAGTACATACTGCTGGTGAAACTATGTTATATTAACAACACGACAGACAAGTGCTATAATACCTTAACATTTAACAATAATTCAGCCTTAATTTAATTTTTTCACCAACTTAAGACACATAACCCAGAAGGAAGTAAGACGGGCAACATAACGCGGGATATCGTGGCTTCACTAAGTGCAAATTATGGAACTTGAGGTAACACATTATGGGAAAATGCGAGCCCTGCTAAGTGGTTCTCCTCAACATGGACGCAAACATCAGATGGACAAAGAAACAGAAGAACCCCGGATATACATTCATTTATTCTACAAAAAAGTTACGTAAACGAGCGTTAAATACGTTTAAGTAATCACAGTTTACGAAGCTGAAGTCGAGATATTAGAAGATGAAGAAGACTTTAGCATATCAGTATACCCACGACCGGCGCCAGGATGTTAAGTGTGCCATCAGGGTATATTAGCGCTGAGAGACAGGTGCTATCGTGGTATATTAGCATACCTTCACCCTGAATGGTATATCAAAAAGTACAGGATTTACTTCACAGATATTTAGTTATATCTATCGGTATATTATATAAATTATATCAATATATCTGTGTATACCAAATATGGCATCAGAGTATATCACCGTTTGCCATCATATTCTCTAAATAACCTCAAAGTATACCCCTGAATGTTTAATATCATACACTATAAATGACACTGTAGTATGTTAGTATATAATCAGGGTATAACATAAATAATATCAGCATTGTTTAGAATATCATATATATTAAGCGTGAGGAATGGATGTATATGATTCAATATATCACAGTTACATAAAGCGGTATGTCAGCTCATCAGCATATCACTAGAATGACATCAGAGTATAGGACACTATACTCCAATAAATACTATCAGGTATCTAAGTATATCAGGGTAATCACTGAGAAGTGTCAGAACATATCAGCATATTCCTTGACTGGTAACAAAGCATATCAACATACTCAAAGTATAATCAATGTCTCCGGAATAAACAAGCCAGTGACAGCAGCATATATTTCTGAAAATCAGCTGTGAAATATGTTCAGAACAGCCCAAAGTATACTATAATACTAAGCAACATTTGAAATATACCAGTATACTTCTTAACAGTCAGGGAAAAAATCATTATACAGATTAGTGTCCTCGAAGCAGATCAACTTGTCTCCTGCTTTCTGGGGACCCATTAGTGGCATATCAGTATATCCAAAGAGACACATCGGAGTATATTACCATATATCCCAAGTGCCATGAAGGGATATCAACATACCTGAGTATATTAACTAGCTCTCATAGTCTTCCACTCTCTCTTAGATCCATCAGAATATGTCAGCATATCACCCTATCTTCTGAAGGTCCAGTTTACCTTGTTCCGAAAGTATGTCGAAGCATACTAACAGATCCCCTGAATGCCTTGAGAACATATCAGTATACTTCTAGGTTAATTCATATCATATCAGTATATCCCCTGAATCTAAGGTATAGCTAACCTCATTTCAAATTATTATTAGAGTATGTTAACATATTCCCTTAGAAGCATACCAGCATATCTCTTATGTCATTACAGTCAACCAGTATACGCTCAGAGATAGATGCAAGCATATCAGGGTATATTAGCATACCCTGTAAGAGAGATATGAGCCTAGCTACATAACCAAGTATATCAGCATACCCCATATGCTCTTATAGTACATCAGCACACCCTCTGAGAGACAGAACCATACCAACATATCAGAACATATTAGTATATCCTTTAGAGTGATATGAACATAATGGCATATCAGATGACAAGAGTATATCAGCATAGTCTTTGAGGAGCATATCAGACCAACCTAGCATAAGCTCTTTAAGATAGATGGGAGCATATCTTAAATAGACTGGAACATACCAGAGCATATTAGCATATTAGCATATTAGCAAGGTGAGGAGGAGGAGGAGGAGGCAGGTGTCCACCGACCAGGTATGCCGATAGTCTGGTGATAATGTGGGTAAAACTGGTGTGTGTAATAATAATAATAATAATAATTAACGGTTTATTGAAAGAGCTTGGCAGCCAGAAGGCTGAAAATATACAGTTACATATTTGGGGAATGGGTTACGAATTACAAATAATATACAAGTGACACAGATAAGACATATAATAACTTAGATGGGGATCAGCTCAAACTACAGTTCATTTCAACATAGTGACAGTGTAGGGAGCAGTGTTTACTGGGAGTGAATACACTGATTTATTACATGTTATTGATAATTTTTACAATGGTTGGGACTGGGCTGTTCTTATAGCGATCAGTTCGTGCACGTATGGGCTGGATGCGGTTGTGGTGTCGAACAGCAATTCTCGGACAGGGGATCTCAGGTGGTAGTAGGGGCCGGTGTCGGGGATGGTGTAGAAGCTTCTTACCAAATTTGCAGATGAGGCCGTGGTGATGGTCAGTGAGAGTCGAAAGGGTCAGTGTGTTGAGCGCTTCTTGATATGTGGAGTAGGAAGGGGAGAGAATAATCTTGCATGCCCTCTTTTGCACTTTTTCTAGGTGTTTACGTTGTGTGGCATTTAGGGAGGAAGACCAGGTGGGGGAGGCATAGGTGAGCTTTGGAAGTATGAATGTCGTGTATACACTGAGGAGCTCATGTGCAGGAACTCCGAGGGACTTGAGTCGGCGGAGGAGGTGTAGACGGAAACTGGAGGATTTGACAACTTCACTGACGTGTGGTTTCAATTTAGTTTGTTGTCTATGGTGACGCCGAGGAGCTTCGTGGAATCTACAACCTGGAGTGTGTTCGGACCAAGGGAAATGGAAGGAGGTGGGACAATGTCGGAGGAGAGGTTGATGTGCATAACCATGGTCTTGGTATGGTTGATGGTGACATGGTTGTTGGTGGCCCAGTTTTGGAGACTGTTCAATAAATCCTGAAGGGCGGTATAGTTGGGAGCAGAATTGTTGACGCTGATCCCAATGGTGTGTGTGTGTGTGTGTGTGTGTGTGTGTTCGTTCTCATGTTTATTTCTTGTAAGGTATGTGTCACCTAGCCGGCCATTTTGTTTACATTTTTTGGTCGCTCTAAAATACCATTAAAACAATATTGAGTATAAACGTTTGGCTCAACTGATGATCTCAAACATGTCCCAACTTTTTTTGCCTCAACTCCACATTCTGTAACTCATTTAGGTAGATGTCCCTCACTACACATACACTGGACTATGTGTAATGTTGCAGCTAATGTGTTATCAAGATATTGCACATTATAAGTTCATGTGTGGTCATTATTATATCAAACGGAGGAATTTTAAAGAGCTATTACACCACCTGTATCATTAGTTGTCGCCAGGTGAAGGAATGTTTAGGTAGATTATATTTTATTTACTGTAATTAAAGTTTCAATACCTAAGACGTTCCACTATAAGAGTCTTTCAACCTCAGGTAAGGTCTAAAGACTTTCTACTCTAGGTCTTACACCCTGGAGTAGCTGTATCGTCCACATAGGTAATTACTCCACAAGGAACTACAAGTTACACCTTGATGTAATACTTCATTTATTGCCAAACTTTATAGGGAAATATTTTTTCACAAAGAATTTCAAGTTACAATTTCACATAACAAGTCACATTACAAACGTTCCTTCGGCTTACAGTTAAACTTTGCAATGTCAAGATATTTTTTTCACTGCAGAGGAAAGTATGCGTCATCATCACCACACACACACACACAAAGACAAAACTCCTGTATCCAGATTCTCAAAAGTTTATAAATTAAATTCTTCCCTAAAATTAAACAGACAATACATCTATTTATCATAGAGTATGTGAACAATATCGACGCCATATTGGTTACCATCTTTGAGTTATATAATTAGTTAGCTTCATAGTGTTAATTATTTAGTTAAAAAGGAAAAATAATCTACTAGTGTGTGTTGTGACCAAAATATATCAACATTGTATTTACTTTCTCCTCCAGGGGGCACTAAGTCTAGAAAAATGACACAATTGACATCTACATAAAGTGACTGATCAAGGGTAGATATTGGCTACCTTTTGTGTTACTTTGAGGTCGTAAGAACACACAGAGCTGCTCTTAAGGATGTTTACCACAATACACCTCAACCAGTTTCTCATTCACTAAGGTCAAACAATAAATCTGGTTCACAAGATACACCGTAAATTTTATTAGAATACAATAATCAATTACTGTATTATTGTATTGAGGCGAATAGTCTTATGGTGTTAAGATGTGTTCTTAAGCCACGAAGGTAAACAAAAGGTATTCAATATCTGCCTTGATTGGCGATGATCTGTAAATGATTAGCAAGTCCTCCTCCTCCTGCTCTCGAGTATTAAGGTAAGAGAGGAGCCTCACCTGACCAAAATTGTTAATTAAGATAGATTACCTGAAGATTAACCCTCCCAGCTTATTTCAACTAATGATTAACCTAACGCTACTTGGGAAGTTAAGTTAGGTTAGGTTAGGTTAGGGTAGGGTAGGGTAGGGTAGGGTAGGGTAGGGTAGGGTAGGGTAGGGTAGGGTAGGACAGGTCAGGTCAGGTCAGGCAGTGCCAGTGTAGTTAATCTTGAGGTTAAATAAACTAGAGGCTAATCTTCACATGAGCCAGTAAGACACTTTGACGGAGGCGGTTACGTACAACAGGAAAGCTCTGATAACATATAATGTACAGTATATACCGTTTAAGTTGCGTCAGCAGCTCTATACACCACTTATTGACTTACTCATTCACTGCCGTAGAAATATTTACTTCTCTAACAGTTTTCTATATGGTTCCCAGTCATTATAATACGACCTTGTAAAATCAAATGATCTAAATTAAACTAAACTTATCCAAATTAAACTTATTAGCTAACAAATCCTTCTAAAACACGATATATGCAAATCAAAAGTTCTAAATTCAACTTAACTTATCGTAATATAACTATTATAACTAAACCATTTTAATTAAACCTAACCTAAACACCTCAAGTGCCACAAACAGAAGGAAAAAACACCTTTAATATTATCGTGTAGGAGGCCCCTGTAACCCACTAACTCCAGGTAATGCATCTATATCAATCTACCTGCGTTAGAAGCTCTATACGTGGCTATGATCGTTACCCACTGCTGGAGAACATTTGTACTTCTATAATTACCCCTGGAGAAACAATGCACCAATTTACGATTTATTTATTTTATTTTTCATTTATTTTTTATTCTTGGTCCATACTGTAAACATCGCCCGCTTGTGAGTCCCGTCAGCCATTTTGTTCTAACTTTCGGGGATTCTAAAATAAGCTATAAATAAATAAATAAATAAATAAATAAAACAAGCATCTTTTGTTTTTCTAACCCATGAGCTGTGAGTCTTCATTATATACTTCAACATTACTGTAAACTAAGGCTAGAGAGGGTGTGTACAGTACTAGTGGAGTCAAGACGAGAAGGTATTTCAAATCCATAAAGGGTTTTACAAGTGGAGAGTCTTACAAGTGGAGGGTCTTACAGGTGGAGAGTCTTACAAGTGGAGGGTCTTACAGGTGGAGGATTTTAATAAGGATAAATACAGCAAGTCTTACAGTTGAATCAGCCAAGTCGAGGAAAACTCTTAAGAGTCACGTAACTTCTACCTGGTGTTACCTGTAATCAAGCTAAGGTATATGTAAGAAGAATATTATCTCGTTACTATCCATTCCTCTTCCACTATCCTGCGAGGTGGTGTATTAATAGGCACAGATACTCATGATAAAGAAGGAATAAAGAGAAAGACGCAAGATACCTATAAAATGCGACAGAATATACCCACACATGCGTAATCCTAACCCATCCCAACCCAACCCAACCCTATCCTACCCCCAGCTTCACCACAGTACACAAAGTCATCTTGGTATCAGAATGACGCCTAAACACCCTGTATCGCCTAAGACACATTTGAATCGGATGGTTCGTTGACGGTTTTATTTCTTCGGTATAAACCAGAGAAGCAATTAGTTCGTGGGAACAGTGAGTCAAAATACTTCACATCAGCTTCGTTTACGACCTCCAGCTGATATTTACTTCTGTTGTCTATATCAATCACATTTTATAATGAAAACAAAAATATGGTTAGTTACTTAAAAATGAAAAAAACATCATACTTAGATACTTAAGAGTGAGGAAAAAAGATACTTAAGATACTTAAAAATAAAAACACTCTTTGATACTTAAATTAGGACAAAATAAACGGACATAAAGATTTAACTATGAGCGGTGGATATTACGACATGTACCGGCTATCAATACAGAGGCGCTATTTAGCCGTGAAGTTCTCTCAGAAACTCAACAAGACAATATGTGGTCACGTAAAAATTTCAGGTTAATTTTTAACACCATCCGTCATTTTAAACCTTGGCACCTGTAGATTAAGAAAATATATGGTGATATTTTTTCTGATGGGATAAAAGTCGTATTTGTCCAGAGAAGTAAGAGAGGAAAAAAATCACTTGAGAGGCATGACGCACAGAGTGTCTAAGGTGATAAAAGATCATATACTACCATTTGGGTTTTCAAATTAAGTTCATTACATAAAATATCAAACTCATAAAGATTACAAAAGAACAGAACATCATGAGCTCTCTACAGCTATTGTCAGCCGTCAATATGCTGATGTACAGAAGCTACACAATGTTATTGGTGGCTGTAATCCCAGGAAAATGATGCTCTTTTAAACTTGGTAACTGGAGCTGTAATGCCAGAAAATGCCAAATATGACAATCTATGTGCATATGAAGTTGGAAGACAAAATTATGAAAATTTTGTCAAGAAACGTATTGTTGGTCCATTGAACATCTGGGAAAAGATGTCCAAGGTTAATCTTCTGTCGTGGAAAGCAGCAAATAAGACTTCAACCATCAAATTGCTATCACAAGTTATAGAACTTAAGCAGGACATACAGTATATGCATCACAGAAGGGCAGCACTGTACATATCAAGTCACCAGACACTGATGTGTTTGGCATATTAAAGCAGCCTCAACTTGGAGAAAATACAAGTATGAAAACAGGAACTGGTGAGCGACGACACATTGAGCAGAGAGCCTTACAGGTTTCCATGCCTTCACAGGATCTGACTGCATTGGAAAATTTGTTGGCAAAGGAAAGAAAGCATGTTGGAGCACTTTGATGAAATCTAACACAAAAGTCCTAGATGCATTCAAGATGCTGAGTAGACCAAATGCCCGCCAGCAGACATGTTTATTGGTCTAAAGGAATTTGTATTTAAGCTCTACTGTCCACGAATGACTTTCACTAAACTGTCATAACTTAGATGGCATCTCTTCAAGAAAACGCAGGCAGAAGCTGGAGAACTACCAGCGACTGCAGCAACTCTAAAGTATCATATATTGAGAGGAAGGTATCAAGCTCTTCTGTGGTCTTGTGATGCAGACAGTGAAATGCTTTCACAATTAGAGCATGGCTGGAAGATTGACAATGACTGTTTCATACTAGTAATATCAGACCAACCACCAGCTCCAGAAGTAATCACAGAACTTGTTAAATGTGGATGTGGCGTCAGGAAATGTGGATCATTGTCATGTTCATACAGAAAAGAGAATCAGAAGAATAGCATGACATGCACCGAGATGTGTAGCTTCCATCAAACAGATGATGAAGATACCTAAACAAGGTGAAGGAATCTGTTTGGCATGCAAGAAGACTCTGATGACGAGGACTGAAGCAATATCGTAAATAATAACATGACTGTTTTACATGATGTATAACACTACAAACTTTGTAATATAAAACAGTGGGACTGACTTTTCAGATAATGGTAATATGTATATGTTTAATTTCCAGTATTTGTCTTTAGCAAATAATTTTACTTACTACAATCTCTTCTTTGCCAGAGACAGGATGGCATATATGAGCAGCCATGTTTGTAACACACTTATGATATTATAACAGCATTCATGATATATTATGTTAAATTGTAATCATATAATACTACATGTTCATAGGTTATTAGTCATGTTTTAAGTTAATTAGGACTTAATGGTAATACATCTGTGGTTCATTACGCCGCTCTATAATAAAACTTCTTTAAAGGCATAAAACTTATAATAAACCGTTCAGAAAAAATGACACCACAGTTCCTTAACATAGTTTATAAGGATTATTATAATGTATGGTGTCAAAAATTAACATGAAATTTTTACGGGATTACTTAAGCTCCTGCACTAAAACCTGCCGACCTAACCTAACCTTTTTTACCCACCTCTACCTACTTACCTAACCTGACATAATCTAACCTAACCTGACGTAATCTGACCTAACCTGACATAATCTACTTTTAGCACAAGCATAATCACAAACCTAACCTGACATAATCTAGCTTCAACCTGGCATAATCTAACTTTAACCTGACATAATCTGGCTAACCTGACGTAATCCTGACAACCTGGCTTACTTAATCTAACCTAACCTGACAATCTGACCTAACACGAAGCATAATCTAACCCAACCCTGAGCGTAATCTAACCTAACCTGACGCAAATAACTTCATACAGCATAATCAACCTAACCTGACATAATCTAACCTAACCTGACGTAATCACAGCCTAACCTGACGCCAATCAACCTAACCTGACACCAAAATCTAACAACACTCCCCGTCCCAGCGCCGTAACCTAATCAAACCTAACACCACCTACTAACGCCTATCTGCTTGTGCCTGCCCTAGCCTAACCTTTAACTACAAGCATAATCTGCGCCTAACTGTTGAAACAACCCAGCCACCTCACCATGCTAGCACATAATCTCTCTGTGCTACAGCTGACAGGATGAGTATGGGGGGCACAATAAACTAGCCACTAAGTGGCAAAATTAACAAAACTAACCTAACCTAACCCAACCTGACTTAACCTAACCTGATCTGATCTATCCAACTTAAAAAACTTAGAATATATAATAAAGCCGTTAGGTTAATTTAGGCTAAATATGGTTGATTCATATTTTGTTTTGACAGAAATTCCCGGCAAAATAACGTATCTATATTGAGAACCACCGCCATGTTGGTTTCACGTTAACAAGACACGGATACACTACAAAATAACCCGCGTTCGTTTAACCTCAATTACTACAGTTTACTTTATAATCTTATTTCACAATCTTCACTACATCTCGCTTCACAATCTTCACTGCATCTCACTTCACAATCTTCAGCCAGGTGAGGTTTATGGATCGGGCTTTTCGTGAGAGAGATAGGAAACGTAGGACTAGGGTATGTTTTCCTGGGGCTGGGATAGGGCATGTAGCCGAGAGGTTAGACAGAGTTTTGTCAGGGGAGGGTACCAATCCAGTAGTGTGTCTTAGTGTGGGAGGAAACGACATAGGTAAGGTTAGGAGTGAGGAACTTTTCAAGAGGTATAGGGAGGCGCTGGGGAAGATTAGAGATAGGGGAGGGATCCGATAGTATGTGGTGTCTTGCCTAGAAGAGGGGTTGGTCGTGAATGGCTGTCCAGGGCAATTGCTATTAATTGCCGACTGGAGAAGCATTGTGCAAACAATGGTTGGGCATTCATTGATGACTGGCAACGATTTTATGGCAACGACTACCTGTACTGTCGCGACGGAGTACACTTGTCTATTGAAAGTAGGCATTTGTCTACCATCCCTAGGCGTGAAATTGTCACTCCAGAGGGGTTTACGCCAGTAGAGAGGGTCGGGGAAAATGGGAGTCAAAAACAAGCAGGTCCTGGGGAAGTGAGCCAAACTGAAGTGAATAATGCTGAAAATATAGTTAGTCATAATAGCAAACATCAAAAGTAATAGTATAGAAAACAGATAGAAACGGAAGAAATATATTGAGTGTTTATTATACTAATAGTAGAAGCCTGTGTAACAAAATGGACCAGCTCAGGGCCATTGTTAGTAAAGAAAACATAGATATAATTGCAATAACGGAAACATGGATAAATTCAAACAGCAAGCATTTTTTAGCAGAATTTCATATTCCAGGATATAACCTATTTAAATTTGACAGAGTAGGAAGGAGAGGTGGCGGTGTAGCAGTGTATATCAGGGTGTCATTAAAAGGCTGCAATAAATCAAACTTTAAAACAAATAGCGACAATGAAAGTATTTGGGTAGAGATTGGTGAGGGCAGTGAATCCGTAGTCATTGGTGTTATATATAGACTACCTAATTTGAGTAGGAATGATGGTAAATTGCTATGGGAGGAAATAAAGAAGGCATCTGACAGAAACAATGTATGTATTCTAGGCGATTTCAACTTTTCAGGCATAGATTGGAAAAATCAACTTAGCGATAATGAATCTGAAGATTTTATAGAAGTAGTACAGGATAGTTTTATATATAAATTTATAAACTTGCCCACTAGAGGAAATAATATCCTCGATTTAGTTCTCAGTAATAATGAAAATCTAGTAAAAGATGTTGGGATTGGAGACGAACTAGGAAACAGTGATCATAAAGCCACATATTTTAACATAATATGGGATGGCAGGAAGAAGGAAAATTCGGCCTTGATCCCGGATTTTAGGAATGCTAATTACGGTAGCATAAGGAGAGACCTAAGGGATGACCCTATGGTCAAAAGATTAATCCCCCCCACACCTCGGGAAACTGTCAACTTAGGACGGGATAACCCCGAATTTAATTTAGCAGCTACTTATGAACAATTTATTGCGACAATCAATAATGCCCAAAATAAACACATCCCTAAAGGAAAATTCAGATCGATACGGAACCAACCAAAATGGATGAATAATAGACTCTTAGATCTTCTAGGGAAAAAGCAAGGAGTATATAGAAAAGTTAAGAAAGGCGAAAATCACTTACTTGGTTACTATCAGAACCTAACAAGACAGGTATAAACAGAAATTAGGAAAGCAAAGAGAAATTATGAAATCAAGGTAGCAAACGAATCGAAATATACCCCCAAAGCTTTTTATCAACTGTATAAATCAAAGGTTAGAGATACAATAGGTCCCCTTAAAACTACGACAGGAGAAATGACTGATGATGAGTTAGAAATGTGTAGTACGTTAAACAGTCATTTTCGCTCCGTATTCACAAATGAAAACCTAGCACAGTTTCCAGAAGTTCATAAGGTATATATAACGACAGTATAGGAAAATATGTTGATGAATATCAATATTACTAGTAACGTATGTGCTAAAAGTAATTAACAAACTGAAGCCTCATAAATCGCCTGGTCCAGACGAGGTATATGCTAGAATATTAAAAGAATGTAGAGATGAGTTGAGTAATCCATTAGCAGTTTTATTTAATAAGTCATTAGAATCGCCTTCCTAGTGCCAGAAGTTTTCTGGAAACTGTAAATGTAGTTCCGATTTTCAAAGTGCGATAAATCAATAGCATCAAATTAATGTCCCATTAGTCTTCACGTCAATCATAGTAAGTGTTGTTAGAGTCAATTATTTACAAAATCAGAAGCCACCTTGAAACATTCAACTTAATCGTTCTTCTCAGCATCGGCTCCCAGGACGCTTGTCTCACAAATTTGCTTTAGCTTTTTTCAGGCATTTGAAGCGGTAGATAATGATAAGTCATATGATATAATTTATTTAGATTTCAGTAAAGCATTCGATAGAGTCCCTCATGAGAGATTGATAAGGAAGGTAAAAGCACATGGAATAGGTGGATCAGTATTAAAATGGATTAGGTCATGGTTAACTGGTAGGAAACAAAGAGTCAGCATAAATGGATTAAAGTCAGATTGGGGTGCGGTCAAAAGCGGAGTTCCCCAGGGATCTGTATTAGGCCCTCTGCTGTTTGTTATATTCATTAATGATCTTGATTTAGGCATAACTAGTAGGATTAGTAAATTTGCAGATGATACCAAAATGGGGAGAGTGATAATTCAGACAGTGACTTTGAACACTCTTCAAAGAGATCTAGATACCTTTTTACATGAGTGGTCAGTAGACTGGCAAATGAATTTTATTATGATAAATGCGTACTACAGATAGGGAAGACGTATCACAAACGTTAAGTATAAATCCAGGTAACACGGAAATAGTAAACCCAGTTTGTGAAAAAAAAATCAAGGTGTATTGTTAGTTAAAACGACTTGAAACCTAGAAAATACGTATTAGCGTTCGCAACAAGGCAAACAGGATTCCTGGGTTCGTCTAGGTTCGTGGAGTAACAGGAACCGCTGGATTTATCTTGAAATCTCATTTCCAGCATTAGTGAGGCCACACATGGATTGAGTGCCCAGTTCTGGTGTCCTTATTATAGAATGGACATAGATTCTTTGAGAGAGTACAAAGAAGAATGACAAAATGATCCATAATATTAGAAACCTTCCATATGAAGAAAGACTGAAAAGCTTAGGCTTACATTCATTAGAGAGGCGTAGAGTTAGGGGAGATATGATAGAGGTGTACAAGTGGGTAAGTGGGATTAACAAGGGTAAAATGGAAGATGTTCTGAAGCTCAGTAATAACGAAATAACTAGAACAAATGGTTTTAAATTAGATAAATTCCGATTCAGAAAGGATATAGGCAAGCACTAGTTTGGTAATAGAGTTGTGGATATGTGGAATAGGCTACCGAGTGATTTGTAGGATCGGGGACGCTAGGGAGCTTCAAGACGAAGTTGGATAGGCACATGTAAGTGCTGGGATAGGTGTGAAAGGGATCTGCCCTGTATGGGCCAGTCGGCCTCCTGCAGTATCCCACTTTCTTATGTTCTTATGTTCTTATGTTCACCTCACAATCTTTACTACATCTCACCTCACAATCTTCACTACATTTCACTTCACAATCTTCACTACATCTCACTTCACAATCTTCACTACATCTCACTTCACAATCTTCACTACATCTCACTTCACAATCTTCACTACATCTCACTACACAATCTTCACTACATCTCACTTCACAACCTTCACCACATCTCACTTCACAATCTTCACTACATCTCACTTCACATCTTCACTACATCTCACTTCACAATCTTCACCATATCTCACTTCACAATCTTCACCACATCTCACTTCACAATCTTCACCAAATCTCACTTCACAATCCTCACCACATCTCACTTCACAATCTTTACCACATCTCACTTCACAATCTTCACTACATCTCACTTCACAATCTTCACTACATCTCACTTCACAATCTTCACTACATCTCACTTCACAATCTTCACTACATCTCACTTCACAATCTTCACTACATCTCACTTCACAATCTTCACTACATCCCACTTCACAATCTTCACTACTTCTCACTTCACAATCTTCACTACATCTCACTTCACAATCTTCACTACATCTCACTTCACACTCTTCACTACATCTCACTTCACAATCTTCACTACATCTCACTTCACAATCTTCACTACATCTCACTTCACAATCTTCACTACATCTCACTTCACAATCTTCACTACATCTCACTTCACAATCTTCACTACATCTCACTTCACAATCTTCACTACATCCCACTTCACAAACTTCACTACATCTCACTTCACAATCTTCACTACATCTCACTTCACAATCTTCAATACATCTCACTTCACAATCTTCACTACATCTCACTTCACAATCTTTCACTACATCTCACTTCACAATCTTCACCATATCTCACTTCACAATCTTTACTACATCTCACTTCACAATCTTCACTACATCTCACTTCACAATCTTCACTACATCTCACTTCACAATCTTCACTACATCTCACTACACAATCTTCACTACATCTCACTTCACAACCTTCACTACATCTCACTTCACAATCTTCACTACATCTCACTTCACAATCTTCACTACATCCCACTTCACAATCTTCGCTACTTCTCAATTCACAATCTTCACTACATCTCACTTCACAATCTTCACTACATCTCACTTCACAATCTTCACTACATCTCACTTCACAATCTTCACTACATCTCACTTCACAATATTCATTACATCTCACTTCACAATCTTCACTACATCTCACTTCACAATCTTCACTACATCCCACTTCACAATCTTCACTACATCTCACTTCACAATCTTCACTACATCCCACTTCACAAACTTCACTACATCTCACTTCACAATCTTCACTACATCTCACTTCACAATCTTTCACTACATCTCACTTCACAATCTTCACCATATCTCACTTCACAATCTTTACTACATCTCACTTCACAATCTTCACCATATCTCACTTCACAATCTTCACCACATCTCACTTCACAATCTTCACCAAATCTCACTTCACAATCTTCACCACATCTCACTTCACAATCTTTACCACATCTCACTTCACAATCTTCACTACTTCTCAATTCACAATCTTCACTACATCTCACTTCACAATCTTCAATAAATCTCACTTCACAATCTTCACTACATCTCACTTCACAATCCACACTACATCTCACTTCACAATCTTCATTACATCTCACTTCACAATCTTCACTACATCTCACTTCACAATCTTCACTACATCCCACTTCACAATCTTCACTACATCTCACTTCACAATCTTCACTACATCCCACTTCACAAACTTCACTACATCTCACTTCACAATCTTCACTACATCTCACTTCACAATCTTCAATACATGTCACTTCACAATCTTCACTACATCTCACTTCACAATCTTTCACTACATCTCACTTCACAATCTTCACCATATCTCACTTCACAATCTTTACTACATCTCACTTCACAATCTTCACTACATCTCACTTCACAATCTGCACTACATCTCACTTCACAATCTTCACTGCATCTCACTTCACAATCTTTACTACATCTCACTTCACAATCTTCACTACCTCTCACTTCACAATCTTCACTACATCTCACTACACAATCTTCACCACCTCTCACTTCCACAATCTTCACTACATCTCACTACAATAATCTTCACTACATCCTGCCTCACAACCTTCAATTACATCCTTTCACTTCCCCACAATCTTCACTACATCCTCAATTTCACATCTTCACTACATCCTCAATTTCACACCTTCACCATATCCTCACTTCACAATCTTCAATTACATCCTCACTCTCACAATCTTCACCACATCTCACTCACAATCTTCACCACATCTCACTCCACAATCTTTACCACATCCCACTACTAACTTCACTACATCCTCACTCACAATCTTCAAATACATCTCACCTCCACAATCTTCACACTACATCCTGTACTTCACAATCTTCACTCACATCCTCACTTCACACCTCTTACCACATCTCACTCTCCACAATCTTCTCACTACATCTCACTCCAGCACCTCTCACTACATCTCACTTCCACACCTCTCACCACATCTTACTTCACAATCTTCACTACATCTCACTTCACAATCTTCACTACATCTCACTCCACAATCTTCACTACATCTCACTTCACAATCTTCACTACATCTCACTTCACAATCTTCACTACATCTCACTTCACAATCTTCACTACATCCCACTTCACAATCTTCACTACATCTCACTTCACAATCTTCACTACATCTCACTTCACAATCTTCACTACATCTCACTCCACAATCTTCACTACATCTCACTTCACAATCTTCACTACATCTCACTTCACAATCTTCACTACATCTCACTTCACAATCTTCACTACATCTCACTTCACAATCTTCACTACATCTCACTTCACAATCTTCACTACATCCCACTTCACAATCTTCACTACTTCTCAATTCACAATCTTCACTACATCTCACTTCACAATCTTCACTACATCTCACTTCACAATCTTCACTACATCTCACTTCACAATCTTCACTACATCTCACTTCACAATCTTCACTACATCTCACTTCACAATCTTCACTACATCTCACTTCACAATCTTCACTACATCTCACTTCACAATCTTCACTACATCTCACTTCACAATCTTCACCATATCTCACTTCACAATCTTCACTACATCCCACTTCACAAACTTCACTACATCTCACTTCACAATCTTCACTACATCTCACTTCACAATCTTCAATACATCTCACTTCACAATCTTCACTACATCTCATTTCACAATCTTTCACTACATCTCACTTCACAATCTTCACCATATCTCACTTCACAATCTTTACTACATCTCACTTCACAATCTTCACTACATCTCACTTCACAATCTTCACTACATCTCACTTCACAATCTTCACTACATCTCACTTCACAATCTTCACTACCTCTCATTTCACAATCTTCACTACATCTCACTACACAATCTTCACTACATCTCACTTCACAACCCTCTCACACCACATCCCCACTCACACCTCTCACTCACATCTCACCTCCACATCTCACCACATCCTCACTCACAACTCACCATCCTCACTCACACCCCACCACATCCTCACTCAACTTCACTACATCTCACTTCACAATCTTCACTACATCTCACTTCACAATCTTCACTACATCTCACTTCACAATCTTCACTACATCCCACTTCACAATCTTCACTACATCCCTCTTCACAATCTTCACTACATCTCACTTCACAATCTTCACTACATCCCACTTCACAAGCTTCACTACATCTCACTTCACAATCTTCACTACATCTCACTTCACAATCTTCAATACATCTCACTTCACAATCTTCTCACTACATCTCACTTCACAATCTTCACTACATCCCCACTTCCACAATCTCTCACTACATCCACTCACACCCTTCACTCACATCCTCACTCACAAATCTTCACCACCTCACCTCCACAATCTCTCACTACATCCTCACCACACAATCTTTCCACTACATCTCACTCACAACCCCACTACATCTCACTCACACCACCACATCTCTACCACATCTTCACTACATCTCACTCTCACAATCTTCACTACATCTCACTTCACAATCTTCACTACATCTCACTTCACAATCTTCACTACATCTCACTTCACAATCTTCATTACATCTCACTTCACAATCTTCACTACATCTCACTTCACAATCTTCACTACATCCCACTTCACAATCTTCACTACATCTCACTTCACAATCTTCACTACATCCCACTTCACAAACCTCACTACATCTCACTTCACAACCTTCACTACATCTCACTTCACAATCTTCAATACATCTCACTTCACAATCTTCACTACATCTCACTTCACAATCTTTCACTACATCTCACTTCACAATCTTCACCATATCTCACTTCACAATCTTTACAACATCTCACTTCACAATCTTCACTACATTTCACTTCACAATCTTCACTACATCTCACTTCACAATCTTCACTACATCTCACTTCACAATCTTCACTACATCTCACTTCACAATCTTCACTACATCCTCACACACAATCTCTGCCTTACATCTCACCACACAACCTCTCACTACATCTCACTCTCACAATCTTCACTACATCTCACTTCCACATCTCACTACATCTCACTCACAATCTTCACCATATCCTCACTCACAATCTCACCCACATCTCACTCCACAATCTTCACCACATCCTCACTCACAATCTTCACCACATCCCACTCTGCCACCCTCACCACATCCTCACCTCTCAACTTCACCACATCCCACTCACAACTTCACTTTCACATCTCACTTCACAATCTTCACTACATCTCACTTCACAATCTTCACTACATCTCACTTCACAATCTTCACTACATCTCACTTCACAATCTTCACTACATCTCACTTCACAATCTTCACTACATCTCACTTCACAAACTTCACTACATCTCACTTCACAACCTTCATTACATCTCACTTCACAATCTTCACTACATCTCACTTCACAATCTTCACTACATCTCACTTCACAATCTTCACCACATCTGACTTCACAATCTTCACTACATCTCACTTCACAATCTTCACTAACACCATCCTTCATCACTACATATAACATCCATCATCACTACTTATAACACCATCCATCATCATCACTACATATAATACTATCCATCATCACTACATATAACACGATCCATCATCACTACATATAACACCATCCACCATCACTACATATAGAACCATCCATCACGACATATAACACCATCCGACATCACTGCATATAACACCAACCATCATCACTACATATAACATCATCCATCATCACTACATATAACTCCATCCATCATCACTACATATAACACCATCCATCATCACTACACATAAAACCAACCTATCATCACTAAATATAATGTCATCCATCATCACTACATATAACACCATCCATCATCACTACATATAGAACCATCCTATCATCACTACATATAATATCATCCATCATCACTACATATAACACCATCCAACATCACTACATATAACACCACCCATCATCACTACATATAACATCATCCATCATCACTACATATAACTCTATCCATCATCACTACATATAACACCATCAAGCATCACTACATATAACACCAACCATCATCACTACATATAACATCATGCATCATCAATATATATATATAACACCATCCATCATCACTACATATATTACCCTCTTATCATCACTACATATAACACCATCCATCATTACTACAATATAACGCCATCCTTCACCACTACATATAACACCATCCATCATCACTACATATTATAACACTATCCATCATCTTTACAAACACCATCCCTCTTTACTATAGTGATAAACAGAGCTTTATTTTGTTGTCAATTTCTTTAAATTCCAACCTTATTAAACCGTAATTTTTTCTGTATGGTCAAATTTTGATTTGACCTCAGTGAGAGAGCTGTTAGTGTCAGTACATCACAATGGTGTTCCGACGCACTGTATCGAAGGTGACTAAGGTGGAGGTGAAGCCTTGCCAGATGAAGGAGAAGGGCCCCCGATCTAACAAACTGCAGACCACAAAACACACTAAGACCCAAAACAACAAGACCCAAAACAACAAGAAGAAGAAGGAAACTACCACTTTCTGCCGTGTACAAAAGGACCAGTACCTGCCATGGGGAGACTACATCTTCACCGGGAAAAAGACACAAAAGAAGCGCTGAACCTACGCTTCTGATATTTAAAAATACTGTAATAAAAAACATATTAATTGATTTTGTTTGTATTATTTATGCTTTTTTTTATTTTCATCTGTAAACGTGCTGTTTTGGGAATATATTTTGAGTTACATAATATTTAGGTACAGCAGTTTATTTCACTGTATCTACTTGTTTACCAAGTAACTGGACTTACAGTCTCCGATCGGGATTCTCAAAACAAATATTTGGCATCGAACTCCGTAAGTGAGCTCGTAATCTAGCCTGTAACTTACAGGACCTCAACACGATCAACCTGGATATAGTAGTCGCTATTTCCGGATTGCATGAAAAAAAATTAATAATATATGTTTTAATAATGCTTGTTAGACTTGTTTTATCATAGAATAATGAAGAAAATGTTTTGTACATCAACATACTAAAATACAATATTAGTTTTTTTTTACGACAAGAAGAGGCTTGGCTGTTCTATTTCTCGCTTTATGGAAGAGATGCAGCTTTTGTCTTCTTACAACTTTTCAAGTAATTTGTACCAAAATAGAAGATTTTTATTGTCCACATTTAGGGTATATTTTTTTTTATGACTGAATAAACTTGCAGATAGACCTTATTAATGTGGTATAGCTGTAAATATCCTTCAGTAATGAAATCCAAATATGAGGTCAAGTGAACATTTTTGCTTAGACTCCGCCTTTGTTAGGACCAAGTTATAACAAGTTATTCTGCCAAGTATCCAATAAGTACCCATGACTCAGAGTTAAATAATACCTAACCTAATCTAAGTTCATCAAACTTAATAAAAAAAGTGGGGCAAAAAATAAGTGGTAAAGAAATTTTTTTCTCAGAAAAAGAATTATATTCAGAGGTTTTTTATCCGATACCTTCAGTCGTGATTATTTTGATGCAAAATTAGTAAAATGTATTTAACCCTAACACTACCTCACCTTACCTAATCTTACCTTACCTTATCTAACCTAACCTAATGTTACCTAACCTAACCAAGCCGCAACGCTCATGACACAATTGAGTTCTCTAGAAAGTTTTAATTTCATTTTCTTTTTTTAAAAATACATTTGCAGAGACAACAAACTTTTGATAATTATTTCTCAAACATATCTATAAATCTGTTGATGATATATAAATTTAGGATAGGTTAGGTTTGGTGTGATTAGGATAGGTTAGGCTAGTTTAGGATAGTCTAAGTTAGCTTAGGAAAGGCTAAGTTAGGTTACGATACACTAGGTTAGGTTTTAATCTGCATGATATTTTTACTGAACTTTTAAACGATGTTATAATCCTGGCAGCAGGGTATCGATCACGAAAATAACACTTTGGTAGTTATAACATTTGATAAAGTTTATTATTACTGTAACATGAAACAAATCACTATAGCTGTACTTATCAATCCAGTATTAAATCTGTATTATCTTTGACCATCGCTCATTGGCCAGCTTATCTCTGCACTGTTCTCTGATATAATAAAGTATTGGTGAATGGGAATATTAATCATTTGTGAGTCACTTACTATAAAGGAAACTGTAACGGATTCTATGGACAGTTGGAAATATTTTCACGGAATAAGTCGGAAATTGACTATCACGATTGTCAATAAAAATGCTTCAAAAACTTGCTCGAATTTCTCGAAAATTGCTCGAAATAACTTTCCGGCAAGAAATTGCTAAAAAAAAATGCGCCCATGTGACCAGTGCTTTAAGAATTGTATGATATCCTCATGGCAATGGAAACACACACACACACACACACACTCACCCCATACACAGTCACACACTCACCATGCACAATCACACACACCCATACACACACCGTACATGCACAAACCATACACACACATACACACACACACACGATCACACACACCATACATACACACACCATACACATACACACACCATACACACATACACAAACACACACACACACACCATGCACACACCATACAAACAAACAAACACACACCATATACACACACACACACACACACAATGCACACACACACACCATGCACACTCACACACACACACACCATGCACACTCACACCATGCACACACACACTAATTGTTTTAATTTAGTTCTTGGAACTCTTAAGTGGCAGCGCTTGATGTAAACACTTCTTGGCATTTTCTGTTTATCTAGTAGCAGGTATACACACAGATGTAATATGAGAAAATAAATTATGAATTCTGTCCAGGGAAGTGTTGTGAATATGACCTTGAGATAACACTTGTGTTAAGTGTGAAGTTCCCTGTCTAGTGATATGTCCAACTACTACTCTGGGCCGCGAGACAGTGGTAGTGATTACAGATTGCCCACGAGGGGGCTAGTTTATTGGGCACCCCCTTACATCCTGTGCAAGGTGAAGCGCAGAAGCGTTTACAGTGCCCAACTGGGAAGCATGCGGAGTTCATGCTTGCCTTTATGACTCATGCATTAAGGGCGTAAAAGGCCTGAAGGGTCATGGGTTTTGTCAGCAAGTTACATAAAGTGGCAATGATGAGTGTGTGGGGGAAAATTCCCGGTACAATTTATCTGTTTATGGCAAAGTGTGGCAGGTCCCTATTAATGTGAGCGGTGTTTACTGAATCAGCTGACCCTGGCTCGACCTTTTGAGAGACGCAAGCCAAGTGATCTAAGAGTCGTGAATAACATGGTGAATTACTTGGTGTTATTCATTTGGGTGAATATTTGTATAAATCAAAGGTGCTGTCACACACACACACACACACACACACACACCACACGTGGCACACCACCAACACAGTTTCTGAGAAGGAGTTTGAGATTGTATTTAACGAAGTCTTAACTGGGAAAATGTTGTATGGCTTTTGTTATGGGGTAAGTTCTGGCGTGAACATTAAGACTATTTTCATAATTTTTTGTAACTAATATTTTATCTGCCTGGTACAATTATTTATTAATTTGTATTGTAAGTTATGTCTTGATAGTCGATGTAATGTAACAATTTATTTTTTGTGTTAATGTTCATATAGATTGGTTCAGTGTTGCGGCTCTGACTCGTCAACGATGTTAATAAGCTCTTGAGTACATACTGCTGGTGAAACTATGTTATATTAACAACACGACAGACAAGTACTATAATACCTTAACATTTAACAATAATTCAGCCTTAATTTAATTTTTTCACTAACTTAAGACACATAACCCAGAAGGAAGTAAGACGGGCAACATAACGCGGGATATCGTGGCTTCACTAAGTGCAAATTATGGAACTTGAGGTAACACATTATGGGAAAATGCGAGCCCTGCTAAGTGGTTCTCCTCAACATGGACGCAAACATCAGATGGACAAAGAAACAGAAGAACCCCGGATATACATTCATTTATTCTACAAAAAAGTTACGTAAACGAGCGTTAAATACGTTTAAGTAATCACAGTTTACGAAGTTGAAGTCGAGATATTAGAAGATGAAGAAGACTTTAGCATATCAGTATACCCCACGACCGGCGCCAGGATGTTAAGTGTGCCATCAGGGTATATTAGCGCTGAGAGACGGGTGCTATCGTGGTATATTAGCATACCTTCACCCTGAATGGTATATCAAAAAGTACAGGATTTACTTCACAGATATTTAGTTATATCTATCGGTATATTATATAAATTATATCAATATATCTGTGTATACCAAATATGGCATCAGAGTATATCACCGTTTGCCATCATATTCTCTAAATAACCTCAAAGTATACCCCCGAATGTTTAATATCATACACTATAAATGACACTGTAGTATGTTAGCATATAATCAGGGTATAACATAAATAATATCAGCATTGTTTAGAATATCATATATATTAAGCGTGAGGAATGGATGTATATGATTCAATATATCACAGTTACATAAAGCGGTATGTCAGCTCATCAGCCTATCACTAGAATGACATCAAAGTATAGGACACTATACTCCAATAAATACTGTCAGGTATCTAAGTATATCAGGGTAATCACTGAGAAGTGTCAGAACATATCAGCATATTCCTTGACTGGTAACAAAGCATATCAACATACTCAAAGTATAATCAATGTCTCCGGAATAGACAAGCCAGTGACAGCAGCATATATTTCTGAAAATCAGCTGTGAAATATGTTCAGAACAGCCCAAAGTATACTATAATACTAAGCAACATTTGAAATATACCAGTATACTTCTTAACAGTCAGGGAAAAAATCATTATACAGATTAGTGTCCTCGAAGCAGATCAACTTGTCTCCTGCTTTCTGGGGACCCATTAGTGGCATATCAGTATATCCAAAGAGACACATCGGAGTATATTACCATATATCCTAAGTGCCATGAAGGGATATCAACATACCTGAGTATATTAACTAGCTCTCATAGTCTTCCACTCTCTCTTAGATCCATCAGAATATGTCAGCATATCACCCTATCTTCTGAAGGTCCAGTTTACCTTGTTCCGAAAGTATGTCGAAGCATACTAACAGATCCCCTGAATGCCTTGAGAACATATCAGTATACTTCTAGGTAAATTCATATCATATCAGTATATCCCCTGAATCTAAGGTATAGCTAACCTCATTTCAAATTATTATTAGAGTATGTTAACATATTCCCTTAGAAGCATACCAGCATATCTCTTATGTCATTACAGTCAACCAGTATATGCTCAGAGATAGATGCAAGCATATCAGGGTATATTAGCATACCCTGTAAGAGAGATATGAGCCTAGCTACATAACCAAGTATATCAGCATACCCCATATGCTCTTATAGTACATCAGCACACCCTCTGAGAGACAGAACCATACCAACATATCAGAACATATTAGTATATCCTTTAGAGTGATATGAACATAATGGCATATCAGATGACAAGAGTATATCAGCATAGTCTTTGAGGAGCATATCAGACCAACTTAGCATAAGCTCTTTAAGATAGATGGGAGCATATCTTAAATAGACTGGAACATACCAGAGCATATTAGCATATTAGCATATTAGCAAGGTGAGGAGGAGGAGGAGGAGGCAGGTGTCCACCGACCAGGTATGCCGATAGTCTGGTGATAATGTGGGTAAAACTGGTGTGTGTGTGTGTGTGTGTGTGTGTATGTGTGTGTGTGTGTGTGTGTTCGTTCTCATGTTTATTTCTTGTAAGGTATGTGTCACCTAGCCGGCCATTTTGTTTACATTTTTCTGTCGCTCTAAAATACCATTAAAACAATATTGAGTATAAACGTTTGGCTCAACTGATGATCTCAAACATGTCCCAACTTTTTTTTGCCTCAACTCCACATTCTGTAACTCATTTAGGTAGATGTCCCTCACAACACATACACTGGACTATGTGTAATGTTGCAGCTAATGTATTATCAAGATATTGCACATTATAAGTTCATGTGTGGTCATTATTATATCAAACGGAGGAATT
>NW_024720106.1:0-40000 GCF_018991925.1 Homarus americanus
GTGTGACAGACTGTGTCAGGTGCGCAGTGTGACATAGTGTGGGGTGCCACGGGGTGTGACATAGTGTGGGGTGCTGCAGGGTATGACACAGTGTGGGGTGCCGCAGGGTGTACAGGGGTGCTGCAGGGTGTGACACAGTGTGGTGTGCTGCAGGGTGTGACACATGAAGTGCCGCAGGGTGTGACACAGTGTTGGAGTATCACAGTGTGTGACACACTGTGGGCGCAGGGGTGCATACTGTGGGTGCAGGGTGTGCACAGTGTGGAGTGCCACGGTGTGACTGATGTGGTGCCGCAGGGTGTGACACAGTAAGGGTTCCACAGGGTGTGACTGTGTGTGGGGTGCCGTGGGTGGCACAGTGTAGGGTGCAGCAGAGGGTGACACAGTGTGGGGTACCGCAAGATGTAACACAGTGTGGGGTGCAGCAGGGTGTGTAGTGTGTGTGGGGTGCCTCAGGTTGTGACACAGTGTGAGATGTCGTGGTGTGACACAGTGTGGGGTGCCGCAGGGTGTGACACAGTGTGAAGTGCCGAAGGGGGTATCACAGTTTGTGGTGTGGGTGTGACACAGCGTGGGTTGCTGCAGGGTGTGACACAGTGTGAGGTGTTGCAGGGTGTGACACAGCGTGAGGTGCCGCTGGGGTACACAGTGTGAGGCGTCGCAGGGCGTGACACAGTGTGGGGTGCCGCAGGGTGTTACAAAGTAGCCAGGGGTGCCGCAGGGTATGACAGTGTGGTGCCGCAGGGGTAGCACACAGTATGGGGTGCCGCAGGTTGTGACACAGTGTGGGGTGCCTGCAGGGTGTGGCAGTGTGGGGTGCTGCAGGGGTGTGACACAGTATGAAGTGCCGCAGAGTGCGACACAGTGTGTGGTGCCAGGGGTGTGACACAGTATGGGGTGCCGCAGAATGCGACACAGTGTGTGCTGCAGGGTGTGACACAGTGGGGTGCTGCAGGATATGACACAGTGTGGGGTGCTGGTGTGACACAGTGTGGGGTGCCGCAGGGGTGTGACACAGTGTGGGGTGCCAAAGTGCGACACAGTGTGGGTGCCGCAGGGTGTGACACAGTGTGGGGTGCCGCAGGATGTAACACAGTGTGGGGTGCAGGTGACACAGATTGGGGTGCCGCAGGTGTGACCAGTGTGGGGTGCCGCAGGGTGTGACACAGTGTGTGGGGTGCCGCAGGACCAGCTCTGGGACCAAGGCCATATATGACCGACCATCCGTCAGACTTATTCTCAAATTGATCTTACCAGCGACCAGCCTCACGCCACCACTTAGCATTTTAATATTGAGTCACACCTGTATATGGCGACCAGCCCCGGGGACCAGCCGGGCGTGGCGCCACTACTACCTGGCCGCCGGAGCTTGGTGGTCGGTGTAGTAGGTGGTCGGTGTGGTCGGTGTAGTCGGTGGTCACAACCATGTTTCAAAATATAATTCTTTAGCAACACCGAGATTGATGTGACGTCACGGGAGGGACAGAGGGGGAACTGGTGGCCATGTTGCAACAGCTCTAAATTTCTTATAGATTCACTCTCCACTCCTTCAAGATAACCTTAATAGATTAGCCCAATGTGAGAACAACCATTTTACATTATATTACCAAATCATAACAACTAAGAATTACACAGAATTATCCTCAAACTGCCTTCAACTATAGGACAATGTAGTATTTTCGTCCCTGTCTCTCAATCTGTCAGTCTGTCCCCAAAATAACTCGGGGACGGGTTCTCTCATCAGCCCCACACTTGGTAGGTTTTGACCAACATGATAAACTTTTGGTGTATATCACGCCAAACATGACCAAGTGTTGCCATGGTGGAGGTTGACAGTGATAACAGAGAGGATGGATGAAGAAAACGATAACACGAGATAGTTTCCAACGGTGACTACAATGATTAAGAGTAACAGCGTCAGTGTTTGGTTTTATGAGTATATAACGCCAGGTTTAATGAGTATATACCGCCAGGTTTAATGAGTATATACCGCCAGTTTAATGAGTATATAACGCCAGGTTTAATGAGTATATACCGCCAGGTTTAATGAGTATATACCGCCAGGTTTATAACGCCAGGTTTAATGAGTATATAACGCCAGGTTTATGAGTATATAATGCCAGGTTTAATGAGTATATAACGCCAGGTTTTATGAGTATATAAACGACAGGTTTAATGAGTATATAACGCCAGGTTTAATGAGTATATAACGACAGGTTTTATGAGTATATAACGCCAGGTTTTATGAGTATATAACTACAGCTTTATGAGTATATAACGCCAGGTTTAATGAGTATATAACGCCAGGTTTAATGAGTATATAACGTCAGGTTTAATGAGTATATAACGCCAGGTTTAATGAGTATATAACGCCAGGTTTAATGAGTATATAACGCCAGGTTTTATGAGTATATACCGCCAGGTTTAATGAGTATATAACGCCAGGTTTAATGAGTATATAACGCCAGGTTTAATGAGTATATAACGTCAGGTTTTATGAGTATATAACGACAGGTTTAATGAGTATATAACGCCAGGTTTAATGAGTATATAACGACAGGTTTATGAGTATATAACGCGAGGTTTATGAGTATAACGCCAGGTTTTATGAGTATATAACGCCAGGTTTAATGAATATAACGCCAGGTTTAATGAGTATATAACGCCAGGTTTTATGAGTATATAACGCCAGGTTTAATGAGTATATAACGCCAGGTTTAATGAGTATATAACGACAGGTTTTATGAGTATATAACGACAGGTTTAATGAGTATATAACGACAGGTTTTATGAGTATATACCAGGTTTAATGAGTATATAACGCCAGGTTTAATGATATATAACGCCAGGTTTAATGAGTATATAACGCCAGGTTTAATGAGTATATAACGCCAGGTTTAATGAGTATATAACGTCAGGTTTTATGAGTATATAACGCCAGGTTTAATGAGTATATAACGACAGGTTTTATGAGTATATAACGACAGGTTTAATGAGTATATAACGGCAGGTTTTATGAGGACATATGACAAGTACATTGCTTGTTGTCTGTTGTCACCAGCGATGATGTGGTCCTCACCGACGCCTCTCCAGCTGTCACACACCCTCACCTCTCACACCACCTCTCACCACCCTCACCACACACCCCTCACCTCTCACACACCCCACCACCCCCACATCCCTACCCTCACACACCCTCACCTCTCACACACCTCATCACCCCCACACCCCTCACCCCCACACACCACCCCACACACCCCACCCCTCACACACCTCACCCCACACACCCTCCACCCCTCACACCCTCATCACCCCACACACCCCACCCCCCACACACCCTCACCCCACACACCCCACCCCCCCTCTCCCCTACACACCCCCTCACAACCCCACCCCCACACACCCTCACCCCCACACACCCCACCACACACACCCTCACCTCACACACCCTCACCCTCACACACCCCTCACCCTCACACACCTCACCTCACACCCCTCACACACCCCCTCACCCTCACACACCCTCACCCTCACACACCTCACCCCCACACACCCTCACCCCTCACACACCCCACCCCTCACACACCCCACCCCCTCACACACCCTCACCCCCTCACACACCCTCATCACCCTCACACCCTCACCTCACACACCTCACCCCACACACCCCACCACACACCCTCACCACACACCCTCACCACACCCTCACCCTCACACCCCTCACCTAACAAAGCGTAACTCAACTTGACATCAAAATCCGTATAAATGATATTCGGTTAACTAGCAAAACTGTACACGAAAGTCCGGATAACTGGTCATCGGTTAAGTGGTGATGGATAATGAAGGGCGTTGTGGCGCGGGTCTTTATGAGTAGTGACGGCTGAGTGGCAGCTCACCGTAACAAGTGCCATTGTGGTCAGCTGTATACTCTGTGAATCACCACTTATGACACACACACGCCGCCACTCACACACTAGGAGAGACACTCATGCTGCGGTCTCCTCTACACATGTGTACATACATGGATAGTTGTAAGTATATCTACATACAGACATATAGATATTCATACATAGATGCATAAACTTACATTATATACAGTTTATTTTATATACATATATTTTTTTTATAATTAGGATCTGGTTATACGTATACATAAACTTATACTGTACTTGAAAACACATGTATACAACTAACACTCACACACACACACACACACACACACAACAAACAAACACACACACACACACACACACACACACACACACACACACACACACACACACACACACACACACACACACACACTAACAAACAAAAAGTAAATAACATGATCCTCTCCATGACAAACACGAGCCACAACGACAACAATAAAAATAACAACAGCAACAAAAACAACAATAACAACAGCAATAACAACAACACCAACAACAACAACATTAACAACAACAATAACAACAACAACAACAACAACAAAACAACAACAACAACAAAACAACAACAACAACAACAACAACAACCACAACATCCACAATAACTAGATAATTCTGTAACTGTCAATAAATGGTAAAATATCTACCTAACCAAACCTAACTACTGAACTAACTGCTTAACTAAAAAAAAAACTACTAACAGACAGACAGACAGACAGACAGACACCCACCATTACCGAAGAAGACAGATGGTATGTACAACAGCACGGTGAGACAGGCCGCCTGTTCACAAGGGTTCGTAACGATATATTATTGTATATGCTTTGTAACTGACAATGTAAGAATGTACCTTAACTTGTTGACTTAGGTTAGGGTTAGTTAGGGTTAGATTGCTAGGTGTAGTGGTTGAGTAATATGACACCTCCCTCCTTCCTGGCAGGTCCTCACACACGAGTTATGTCACCTAAGGATACCACGAAGTCCAAGAAAGACTATAACTCATATAAGTTGACAGTTAAGTTGGTCAGGCCAGTAACATCAACACCGCAATTGAGGAGGTTGAACATTGCCCTCGCGAGTTGACGATTGATGCTGGGTTGTGTGTTGTCAACTCTGGTCCAGTTGAGTCTGTCGTGATTGTTGGAATTGAATCAGATGGAATGTTTTGACGGTGATTGAAATATTTGTTTGAAAGATGTAGGTGTGTGTGTGTGTGTGTGTCGTTCCAGATAAGTGAAATCGATGAACTAAGTCAATTTAGATAAATTTTTTTATTTTGTAGAGAAAAAAATTGAGACTTCACATTTACACACAGGCAAGTAACCTGTTATTGTAGCTAACTGAGAGTGCCTTAGCTATACACACACATCACACACACACACACACACACACACACACACACACACACACACATCACACACAAACACACACACACAAGCAGAAAGATACACAGACACACCGTAATAATAATAATTGTTGCCCCACGCGTTCGAGGATGGCCGACCCTTGGGCCACCTAAGCGTGAATTTGTATAAGGTGTAGAAGCTGTCGTTAACATAACAACCACATCCTGAGTTAACGAGCTGCATGTTCCAGTGTCAAGGAATAGTCCGAGTAGACCGGACAACTCGCCAACTGCACTGGCTAACCATTACCCCGGAACACAATCCGCAAATCGATTAACATCCAGGTCCCCAATTACTGATGGGTAGACAGAGGCAAATGGCGTAACCAAACATGCCCATAGGTTCACCCTGCCCGGGGATCTAACCCGGGTTCAATCGCTTACGAAACGAGCAAGCTGACCATTACACCACAAGTCGCCACCGGTACAGTACACACACATACACACACACAGACGAAGGCGTAAAAGGTGAGGCAAGAGTAGAGTAGGGGAGTCGGGCAGTAAAAATGAAGTTTCAGATAACACTTTTGTATTTTATCTGATGGCGGCGGCGACGGCGGCGATTATATTACCTGTTACAGTGACGATAATAGTGACGATAAAAATGTTAAGAGTTATAGTAATGGCGGTGTCAATTCTCGTGATGATAGCGCCAGTTGTAGTGATGATAAACTGAGCTATGGTGATGATAACAACAATTGACATCACACACACACACACGTAACACCACACACACACACACACACACACACACACACACACACACACACACACACACACACACACACATAACACCACACAGATGTAGCCATCATACTACGTCCCTTACACACACACACACACACACACACACACACACCACACCTGAATCCTTCCATACTATACGTCAACACACACACACACACACACACACACACACACACAAGTGCTCCATGATGAACGAGAGGATGAGGAGTTGACGCCTTCACCAACGCCGCCCAAAATGGCTCCAACACTGAAAATTACTTGAGCCAACAACACGCCCATCCATCTCCGCCAAGACGGTCTCATCATAGAACTACATATTAAACCCAAACGCGATCATTGGCGTCCCGGGTGAGATATCGGCCATGAACGGTACCGGGGGGAGGGAGGGATGGGCAGGTTTTACTCCGTGGGTTTAATTATTTTTTTTCTGAATTACTTGAAGATTAATTACCCTAGTTTATTTAATATGTTGATTTAACACTTGAATGCTTGATATACCTTGGGGGTTAGGTTAGGTTAGGTTAAGTTAGGTTAGTGAGGTAAGGTTAGGTTAGTTAGCTCAGAAAAGTTAGCTTAGGTTAGGTTAGGTTAGGTTAAATAGGTAAATTTAACTATTGGAATATGTGTCTTAAACCTGTTGGTATATGTGTTAATGTTAATATCAGAGTTAATAAAGACAGACAGACAGATGAAGAAAGGATCAGGGACAGAGATATAGACAGTGAGGAATACAGAGAGAAAGAGAGAGAGACGGGCATTAATGACAGAAGAGACGGGTGTAAAAGGCGGAAAACAGAAGAAAAAAAATTTAGTGACTGACAGACGATGAGACAAAAAACAGTGAGGCAGACAGACACACGGTGAGACGGACAGACAGTGAGACAGACACAGAGTAAGACAGATAGACCACACAGACAGACCAACAGACAGACAAGAAAACAAAAGAAAATCAACACCAAAACTCATAAGACAGGAGATAAAAGGACAGGAGTACACACAGACAGACAGAGAGACAGGTAAACAAACAGACAGACAGAACCCGCAACTCCATACCAACTAGTTACAAAGATACACACACACACACACACACACACACACACACACACACACACACACACACACACACACACCGTTTGTAACCAGAACATCGTAACGAGTACAAAGATCAACAGAATCCGTTCGCAGTGAGGGACAACAGTGAACATAAATTGACGTTAGCGGTGATCAGGTGAAGACAGATTGAAAGTCATTTTGGGGGGAGGAAGAGGAAAGAGGGAAGAGGAGGAGGAGAGAGGAAATGGGTGAAGAGGAGGAGGGAAGGTGAGAGAGAAGGGAGAAGGAGGAGGGAAGAGGGGAGGAAGGAGGCGTCACAGGGCAGGTCTTGTGGCTGATAGAAGGCGTGGCTGGGTGGCCCAATGGCGTTACTTTGTGATCTGCATCGGGACATGGGGAGGGGGAGAACTAGAGGATAGTTTTTTCTCTCTCTCTCTCGGATAGATCCAGGGATAGGGGAGGATGGGTGAGGTGGAGGAGGAGATGTATGGGATAGGAAGAAAGGAAGGAAGGTGTCAACCCCACCCCTCTACACCGGATGGGCAACTGGAGTTAAAAGATGATCAGATTTTATTATATACTGGTCGTTGGGAGAGAGAGAGAGAGAGAGAGAGAGAGAGAGAGAGAGAGAGAGAGAGTGTGTGTATGTTAAATAGTGATAATCTGAATTTGACTCGACGACAATAACACAACCACCCATCCACATCCACACACCCCTCACTAAACTACACTCACTTGTATCCATCTAACCTCTCGTGTACAGTACATTCTGGGTCCAGCTGATGTGTACTCTTGTTCGTCTTGTACTCGTGTTACACGCTTGGGTCAGACGGGGTTACTTTAGGGTGAACGTGATGAATAAAAGTAGCAGTAGTGAGTGTTGACAGTAACACACTACAAGGTCTGAATACTGTTTCTTTTAATGGTTAAGTAGCTCTGTCTGTCTGTCTGTCTGTCTGTCTGGACGTCTATGCCTGTATGAATTTATAGAGATAATATTGACAATTCAGATATGTAACATTGATGACTTTGTCTGTCTGTCTGTAGAGATGAAAAAAAAAATAAACATCGCATTATACTAAATTTAGTTAAGTTCCTCCTTAATATTTCCCGGCGTTTTCCTTAAAGAGAAAAAAATCGTATATTTCTTTCACAGTTGTCAAAATACAACAACTGTAAGATGAATATATTTCCTCACGATGATAAAACCGTAGATTTATTTTATTGGGCGTCCGCTAATATGTAGAAGAATAAAACAAGTATTATTACTGCATAATTCAAAGTAAACAGGACGAATATTAGCGGTTTTGTTGACACGACTTGGCTATGATATGTGGGTGAGACCGGGAGTGGAGAGACAAGCACAGAGAGAGAGATACTGAGAGAGATTAATAGAGTGAGAGATAGAGATATATACATTTAGAGATTAACTGAGAGAGAAGACAAAAGAGAATTAGATACAGTGAAGGAGAAAAATAGAGATACGACGATATTTATAGATACGCAAACTATGGAGAGAGAGAGAGAGAGAGAGAGAGAGAGAGAGAGATGACTAGATGATGAATATATAGACGAAGGAGAGAATTAAAGAGAGATAAAGGGAAGTAAGGAGATAAATACAGTGGTGTGAGAAATAGAGAAAAGACAGTGAGAGAAAAAGAGAGGAAAATAGGGAGAAAGACAAAGTAATGAACAGGTGTGGTCATATACTCAGGGCAGGTGTGGTAATGTAAAACAGGTGTGGTCATATACTCAGAACAGGTGTGGTCATGTACAACAGGTGTGGTCATATACTCAGAACAGGTGTGGTCATGTAAAACAGGTGTGGTCATATACTCAGAACAGGTAACAAAACAAAAAACACATACTCAGAAACAGGTGGTCATATACTCAGGTGTGGCTGGCTTAAAACAGGTGTGGGCATATACCAGGCAGGTGGTCACTGAAACAGGTGTGTGCCTACATACTCAGGGCAGGTGGTCTGCAAAACAGGTGGTCATATACCTGGTGAACAGGTGTGCTCATGCAAAAAGAAAACATATACTCAGGCAGGTGTGGCCATTTAAAACAGGTGTAGGTCATATACTGAACAGGTGTGTGGCTGCACAACAGGTGTGGCCGCATACCTGTGTGTACGCACACAGGTGTGGCTTATACCAGAACAGGTGTGGCTGCGTACAAATAGTGGTCATATACTCAGAACAGGTGTGGTCATGTACAACAGGTGTGGTCATATACTCAGAACAGGTGTGGTCATGTAAAACAGGTGTGGTCATATACTCAGAACAGGTGTGGTCATGTACAACAGGTGTGGTCATGAACGTACATCCAGGTGCAACATTATCTCCCTAACTATATATGAGGGTGATAGATGGCCCAGAGGAAGAACATGAAGGACTGGTGTTGGTGCCACAGCTCCTGTTTGTGGATGAAGATTACCACAAGAGAGAGAGAGAGAGTTGTAGTGACGGCAGTAAATGTTAGCAAGACAAGAGGTTAGAGCCTGAGGAATAAGAAACAGACAGCAGTAGACAGCTTTTAATTCTTTCCCTGTGGATCTGTGGTGTGAGGAGGGCAGCGAGAGATAAAGACTGTAAAAGACTTGTGACTGACAGAATGATGCCGAGGGAAAACTGAGAGTGAAGATTTTTTGTGTATGGAACAGAGAAGCGGCCATTGAGGAAGAGGGAGGAGGCGTAACTGGAGAGGATTGAAAAAGATGATGTGATAAATATTAGGAGTATCACACAGAGAGACAGGTTCAGAGACGAAGGTATTGAAGTATAATAAGAGAAGTGACGTGTATAAAGAGGTAGTAAGGTGAGAGAGAGGCCAGGGTGAGGGAGAGGTCAGGGTGAGGGAGAGACCAGGGTGAGGGAGAGGTCAGGTGAGAGAGAGGCTGGGGGTGGAGGGAGAGACTCAGGGAGGGGAGAGAGGGAGACAGGTGAGGGAGAGAGGCGGGGTGAGAGAGAGGTCAGGGGTGAGAGAGAGGCCAGGCAGGAGAGAGGGTCAGGTGAGAGAGGCCAGGTGGAGAAGAGCCAGAGAGAGAGGCCAGGGGTGAGAGAGAAAGGCCAGGTGAGAGAGAGAGAGGCCAGGTGAGATGGTTGGGATTTGGCAAAGGATAAGAAGATAAAGATGAAGGTTGCAGGCATGTCAAGAAGAGTTAGATCTGACCATCCACCCACACACCCACCTCACACCAATTCTCCCCATCCACCCACACCCACCCACACCACCCCCATCCACCCACACCCACTCCACACCACCCCCATCCACACCCACACCACTTACACCACCTCCCCATCCACCCACACCCACTCACACCACCTCCCCCCATCCACCCACACACCCACTTACACCACCTCCCCATCCACCCACACCCACCCACACCACCTCCCCATCCACCCACACCCACTTACACCACCTCTTATCCACCCACACACACTCCACTCCACACCACCTCCCCATTCACCCACACCCACTTACACACTACCTCCCATCCACTCACACCACCCCACACCACCTCCCCATCCACCCACACCCACACCACCCCCATCCACCACACCACTTCACACCACCCCCATCCACCCACACCCACTTACACCACCTCCCCATCCACCCACACCCACCACACCACTCTCCCCATCTCACCCACACCCACTTACACCACCTCCCCATCCACCCACACCCACTTACACCACCTCCCCATCCACCCACACCCACTTACACCACCTCCCCATCCACCCACACCCACCTACACCACCTCCCCATCCACCCACACCCACCTAAACCACCTCCCTACCCACCTACACCTACCCACCCACATCCTTGCTACACAGAGATGCCACCCCTCCCTCCACACGCAATAAATATCACTTGAAAATACTTGTGAATTGGTCGTAAACTTTAAGTATTAATTGGTCACGGGAGATGTGGTAGTGATCTGTGACTACCTTGGTGAGTACCTCGGCTTGGTGCACCCCTCTGTCGGTGGGGGGGTGGGCGGTGTCTTTGTGTGGGTGGAGGTGGGATATGGGTGGTATGTTTTTGTGTGGGTGGAGGTGTGGACGGTGCCTTTGTTTGGGTAGAGGTGGGTGGTGTCTTTGTGTGGGTGGAGGTATGGGCGGTGTCTTTGTGTGGGTGGAGGTATGGGCGGTGTCTTTGTGTGGGTGGAGGTGGGAGATGGGTGGTATGTTTTTGTGTGGGTGGAGGTGGACGGTGTCTTTTGTTTGGGTGGGAGGTGGGCGGTTCTTTATGTTGGTGGGGGTGTGGGCGGCGCTGTGTGGGTGGGAGATGGCATGTCTCTTATGTGGGTGGGGTGTGGGGCGGCGCTGGTGGTGTGAGATGGGCAGGATGTGGGTGAGGTGGGGCGGTGCTTTTGTGGTGAGATGCCTCTTTATGTGGGTGAGGTGTGGGCGGTGCTTTGTGTGGTGGGGAGATGGGCCGTCTCTTTATGTGCGTGGGGGTGTGGGCGGGAGATGGGCGGTGTCTCTTTACGTGGGTGGGGGTGTGGGTGGGAGATGGGTTCTGTCTTTGTGTTAGTGGGAGGAAGGGGGGATGGTGGGCGGATAGAATAGAGGTCAAGAAGTAAGGAAGGAATGAAGGAGGGAGGGAGAGAAAAAGGAGAGAAGGAGAGAGAGCGGGAAGGAAGGAAGGAGAGAAGGAAGGAAGGAGGGAAGGAGAGAGAGAGAAAGGCGAGGAGAGAGAGCGGAAAGAAAGGAAGGAGAGAAGGAGGGAAGGAGAGAGAGCGGGAAGAAAGGAAGGAAAGAAGGAGGGAAGGAGAGAGAAAAGAGAGGAGGAGAAAGAGCGGGAAAGAAGGAAGGAAGGAAATAAGGAAAGAAGGAAGGAAGGAAGAAATGGAGGGAGGTAAAAATGTCCACCTTATCACCTACTACTTCGTTCACCATTATCACCGAGTCTCTTATTTCCCTAATCTTTATTGCGTCTTATTTTGCCTCTGGTTATCACTGTCTCTATCCATCTTCGGTTAATTCTTTGTCTCATGTTTAGGAAAAGCATAATGTTATTTTCCTGTGCAATTTGTTGTGGGTAGTGAAATATTATTATTAGTAGTAGTAGTAGTGTGATTGTTGTTATTGTTGTGATTGTTGTTGTTTTAATTGTTGTTGTTGTTATTATTGTTTGTATTAGTGTTAGTATTGTTATTGTTGTTGTTGTTTTAATTGTTGTTGTTGTTGTTATTGTTAGTGTTAGTATTGTTATTGTTGTTGTTGTTATTGTTGTTATTATTATTGATTTTGTTGTTGTTTTTCTTGTTGATACTGATATTTTTCTTGCTTATATTTCCTTCTCCTCCATCTTGTTGTCTTCTTCCTTCCCCATTTCCTCCTCTTTCTCCTCCTCGTCCTCGTCAACCTCTGTTCGAATCTAGAAAAATCAGAGGAATAATCTTACAGAAAGAGGGTCACCCACCTAACCTATCTTAACCTAACCTAACCTAACCTAACCTAACCCAACCAACCTAACCTTAACTACTCTTCCTGGGAGCCTCACTTGTCGCTTATGCTCTTCCTGCCTGAACATCTCATCATTTATCTCCAGTAATCTACACATTTGCTCAAGGAAAATAAAGATAAATTCTTCTGAAAGTCAAAAAAGAAAATTCTCGGTAAATTAATTTCTTTTTAATAATGGACAACAAAAAATAAGTTTATTAAGTGAATTTTATGAAATATTGAGTCAAAAACTTATAAAAATAAAAAAAAATCCCATAAACTTAATTTATTTTCTAAGAATGAACAACAGAACATGAAGAACATTAAATGAACAGCCAAGAAAATAAATCAATAAACTCATGTATTCGATTTTTTTCCAAAGATTCGAAATTTAAACGAGTCTTTATTTCCTGACACCTCCCACCTATACCTGAGCTCACAGCAATATAACAAGAAAAATCGTGTAAAATAAAATAAAAATAAATAAAAATAATATCGCCATTTAAAAGGTGTTGGAGGCGCGCACTCTATCGCTCTGGCCATCAAGGCGGCCAGATAATAATGAACTATGATTACGAAATTGCGCGTCGGGTCTCGCCTGCTGATGTGCGTAAACATTAAACTAGTTTGACTTAGAGATCCGGCAGGGAGGGAGGGAAGGAAGGGTGAGGGAGGAGGGGAAGGGTGAAGTGGGAGGAGAAGGGAGTGTAGAAGGAAGAAGGGCAGGTGGGAGAAAAGGTAGATGTGTGGGAAGGAAGGAGAGGGGAAGGGAAAGCATGAGGGAGGAAGAGAAGAGAGTAAGAGAAAGTAAAGGAGGGGGGAAGCTGGTAGATAGGGGAGGGTGGGGGTATATTAGGGTGAGGGGAGGCAGGAGGGAATGGGATGAAAGTGTAGAAAGGTGAGGGAAGAATGGAGGGAGGGTCCAGAATTCAGAGCTTGTAGAGGAATGAACCAGCTGTTTACAGTCCATTTACTGGGGAGGGAGGGGGGGGCTGGTGTGTTAAGGGTCTCACACTGAAATAATCAAAGTTAAATGGTCCCGTAAATGGAGCTTGAAGATAATGGCTGCTCAGGTGAGACACAAAGATGGCGACGTAAGACCCCAAAATTACCCTGAGACTCAACCGTAACTAAAGGCTTCATCAACTTACAGAGACTTGAGAATCGTGAAGCTGCAGGACCGATATGGTCTGTTGGGGGGAACCATGAGACGAGGGAAGGAGACGAAGGAAGGAAGGAGGGAGAGACAGGAGGGGGAAGAGGAGACAGGCGGAGGAAGGAAAGACGGAAGGATAGAAGGGAGGAGACGGAAGGAAGGCAGGAAAGGGAAGGGAAAGACGGAAGGAGGGAAGGAGGAGGAAGAGACGTAAGGAAGGAAGGAGGGAGAGACAAGAAGGAAGGAGGAGAGACGTAAGAAGGAAGGAGGGAGAGAAAAAACACTGTTACCAATCTCGATTTCCTCATCAACAATATTACCACGCCCCCCCCCACTTGTCCTACCTCCTTCCTTCCTTCTGTCGTGGCAGTGAGGAGTGATACCACCCTCAGTGTCAAGACCTGACTGAATTACCCATAATAAACAAACTGTACTTGCTTTGCCAATAAATTTGTAAACCTAAACCTTCCTTCCCCTCCTTTCCCTTACCTCATCCTCTCTCGTTCCTCGTCCTTTTCATCCCCCTTCCCCCTCCCCATTTAAGAGACTCCCGCCAGCAGCTGTCAACAGGAGGAGAGGTGAGTTAAGACCGATGGTACATGGTGGTGGTGGTGACGGCGGTGACGGTGACGGCGGCGATGGGCGGATGATGGGCGGTGATGGCAGGCGGTGATGGAGGCAAACGGTAGCAAAGGTGTAATACATAATAAAAGTACGTCACGCATACTTCTCCTCTTAATGGCAACGGAACAGACAACTAAGATGTATTTGTGTGTGTGTGTGTGTGTGTGTGTGTGTGTGGTTATAGCTAAGCGCCCATAAAGGGAGTTGCGTGCACTAACAGTATTACACATAGTGGACTTTGCGTGCATTCATCGTGAAGGCTGTCTGTCCTGTCCGTTTTCGTGATGGTTGGACACTTTTGGAATGAGTGTGTTACGTGCATTGAATTTCTTGTGTTCAGTTTGTAGATTCTGTGCATTGAGTGGTTTGCGTGTATTGGGTGTGTCGCTTGTATTGAGTATGCTTGCGTGTATTGAATATGCTTTGTGTCATAAGTGTGATATGTTATTTGAGTGTGTGTTGTGTGTGTTACGTATACTGGATGCGTTTTATACAGTCTGTTGTTGTATTTGTGTGATGAATGCATTGAATATGTGTTGCAGATTAAGTATGTGGTATACACAAAGTTCCTTGCATTATATTTGTTTCATTGAGTGTGTTGCATGTATCAAGGGACGTTACGGGCATTATGTGATCTATGTTTAGAGGTGTGTGTGTGTGTGTGTGTGTGTGTCTGGATAACGTTATTGGCATGGCGTGAGCTCTATACATGCGTGTAAGAACTGCTGCGTGTACAGTGTGCGTCACTTTTGAACTATACACAGATAGAGAATATTGCGTGTGGTTTGAGTGCACTACACGCTATCTCGTGAGTTAACTAATTCTGCTCACCTAAATATGGACTTTTTTTTATAACCTTTGCACGCACCAAGGACGGTCTTGTCATAAAACGTATGTGCAATGAACCTTACCACACGTAACATACAGTACTAGTAAGTTATGACTCTTGGTTCCTCTTCTCACTAGATAAATTATTTTTACCTTTTCTGTGATTTTATGATCAGGATGGAATTTTGTTGTAACTTCCTATAAAACCAGATGTAATAGTGATGTACTTATGAGTTCCGTGTCCAGTATAATATCTTGAGTTTGTGGATGTTGTATGTTAATGGAGAAAAGTAGAAAGATATGTACCTATGTCGACTTGTTGTTTGTGTTTGTCTATGTCTACTTGTTTGTGTGTACGTACGTCGACTTGTTGTTTGTGGTAACCTACGTCTGCCTCGGTGTTGTAAAGCATTGAACAGTACGAAATATGTATATTTTTAAAAAAAGAAAATCAACATGGTTACCTCCACCACGCTGCCCAATCCCCTACCACCACCCTCACTGCCCACCCCACCCCCACCCACCACCCCTCACGCCCACCCTCACCCCCACCCACCATCACTGCCCACCCCACCCCACCCACCACCCCTCACTGCCCACCTCTACCCCCTACCCACCACCTCACTGCCCACCTCACCCCTACTCCACCACCTCACTGCCCACCCCACCCCCACTCCACACCCTCACTGCCCACCTCTACCCCCCCCACCACCACCCTCACTGCCCATCTCCTCCACCTGCCACATAACAGCACATCAAGGAAAACACTGAGCGTTACAGGCCATAACACCAGGAGGGAATTAGAAAGGGTAAATAATTACGAAAAACAATGAAACCAAACCAGTCTCCTAAGAACCACAGTGATACCTTTATGCAGAAGGAAAACCATCCATTAGTAACCAATAATGCCCAGATAGAATACAAAAGCAACCCTCCTGGGCCTGCATATATCCACGACAGGTTGCTCCCATCATGTCCACACCAGGAAGGAAAGGCAAGAAGAGAACTGATATACCGCTTTAAAGCCCTAAAACAAAATCCGCCCACATCATTTATCACACAGATATTAACTTACCCAGCAGTACCTCTTTCATACTATGAGCACCACTCAAATATTAAAATTACAGGTGGTCCAAATGAAGCCCTAAGATTCGTCACAGGTGAAAGATACCTTCACCAGAACCACAGCCGAGATACATAGAGACCTGAGAATGAAACCATCAACCAGCAGCCACACACCTCAGCCAGCAGAGTCTGGCAAAAGGTAGAACGATCAGAGCAAAGAACTCCTTCAAAGACTCCAACCAGATAACGACAACAACCATACATGGTCCGAAGTTACCATCTCAAAAGGTCCATTACCAACCCCGATCTATACGGCCGGCAACAGACAACTCCTAGACCAACATCCAGTAGGTCGGCAGAATATGAAATAAGGCCCTCAAAACACCCATATATGGGACAGGGTACTGTCTAGTGCCGTACCGACAGACAATAACTAACCCATGACACAACCCTAACACACCATTATTTAGCTACGGTCAGCCCGCCTCTTACCTCCTCCTCAACCTTCAATTTCCGAACTATAACTTCCTTACCCCATCTCTAATCTCTTTTCACCTCCTTTCACAAAAAAAAATCACTGCCCACTTCCTACCCCACCCCTCACTGCCCACCTGTTACCTTACCCACCACCACCACTGCCCACCTCACTTTACCCACCACCCTCACTGCCTGACCTCTCACCTACCCACCACCACTGCCCACCTGTTACCACCCACCACCACCACTGCCCACCTCACTTTACCCACCACCTCCTCACTGCCCGACTCCACCTTACCCACCACCTCACTGCCCACCCCCCACACCACCCTCACATTGTCATATTCTCCTAAACTAACACCAAGAATAGGATAATCTTTCAGTGAATCACATAAGAGTTTCATGTACACAGGACTCATAAGACCGCTAACACTATAATTATTTAGATTTAGAATACATCATGTAAGAGTTCTTTCCCATAACACCACACACCCCACCCTCCTCCACACACCACACACCCCACCCTCCTCCCACACACACACCACACCTCACCCTCCCTCCACACACACACACACCCCACCCTCCCACACACCACACACACCCCACCCTCCCCACACACCACACACCTCACCTCCTCCACACACCACACACCCCACCCTCCACACACCACACACCACCCTCCACACACCACACACCCCTACCTCCACACACCACACACCCCACCCCTCCACACACCACACACCCCACACACACCACACCCCTCCTCCACACACCACACCCCACCCTCCACACACACACACACACCCCACCTCCCCCACACACCACACACCCCACCCTCCACACACCACACCTCACCCTCCACACACCACACCACCCTCCCTCCACACACCACACACCACCCTCCACACACCACACCCCACCTCCTCCACACACACCACACACCTCACCTCCCTCCACACACCACACACCTCACCCTCCACACACCACACACCCCACCCTCCACACCACACACACCCCACCCCCTCCACACACCACACACCCCACCCTCCACACACACACACACACCTCACCCCTCCTCCACACACACCACACACTCACCCTCCCTCCCACACACCACACACCCCACCCCTCCTCCACACCACACCACTCACCCCCTCCACACACACCTCACCCTCCCTCCACACACCACACACCTCACCCCTCCCCTCCACACCACACACCTCACCCCTCCTCCACACACCACACCCCCACCTCCTCCACACCTCACGAATAATGGTCTGCACTCCTGGGTATCAAGTTGGTCTGGGGCGGAGGAACCCCATCACAATAGTATCGGGGAAGGTACAATATATTAAGGGCTTCTGGCTCTATATTCACCCTCCTTTTGTGTGTGTTCACCTTCTCCTCGGGAAATTACTGGAGCCGCCCAACATTTTCATACGAGTACTTGTCAGATATTTTCACGCTGGTCTGAAGGATATTGTGGGCGGTGAAGGGAGGAGGTGACGGGGAGGGGGAAGGTTGTCTTGGCGGTGAGAAGGAGGAGGTGAGGGGGAGGGGTTGTCTTGGGCGGTGAGAAGGAAGGAGGTGACGGGGGAGGGAAGGTTGTCTTGGGCGGAGAAGGGAGGAGTGACGGGGGAGGGAGGTTGTCTTGGCGGTGAGAAGGGAGGAGGTGACGGGGGAAGGAGGTTGTCTTGGGCGGTGAGAAGGAAGGAGGTGACGGGGAAGGAGGTTGTCTTGGGGAGAAGGGAGGAGTACGGGGGAGGAAGGTTGTCTTGGGCGGGGAGAAGGAAGGAGGTGAGGGAGAGGAGGTTGTCTTGGGCAGAAGGGAGGAGGATGGGGAGGAAGGTTGTCTTGGGCAGGAGAGGTAGTAAGATGAGGAGGAGGAGAGGAGAAAGGCGATCTGTTGATTGGGACTCCTGTCTTCCTGACGCCCACGTCAAAGATATTAGGTTAGGTTAGGTTAGGTTAGGTTAGGTTATGTATGTATATAATAATAACCCAGACTATAAACGTCAACAGACAGAATGTAGTGTTGGACAGTTGTGAGGGTGGAGAAGCCACTAAGGTCCCTGCTGCTTTCACTGATCACTGCTGCTCACTGATTTCTGCTGCTTCCTGCTGTTTCCACTGATGCTTCCTGCTGCTCACTGATGGTTCCTGCTGCTCACTGCTGCTTCCTGCTGCTCACAACTGCTTCCTGCTGCCTCACTGATGCTTCCTGCTGCTTCCTGCTGCTCCCTGCTGCTCACTGATGCTTCCTGCTGCTCACTGATGCTTCCTGCTGCTCACTGCTGCTTCCTGCTGCTCACTGATGCTTCCTGCTGCTCACTACTGCTTCCTGCTGCTCACTGATGCTTCCTGTTTCTCACTGCTGTCACCTGATGCTTCCTGCTGCTCACTGATGCTTCCTGCTGCTCACTGCCTTCCTGCTGCTCACTGCTGCTTCCTGCTGCTCACTGCTGCTCCTGCTGCTCACTGCTGCTTCCCTGCTGCTCACTGCTGCCTCCTGCTGCTCACTGCTGCTTCCTGCTGCTCACTGATGCTTCCTGCTGCTCACTGCTGCTTCCTGCTGCTCACTGCTGCTTCTTGTTGCTCACTGCTGCCCTACTGCTGCTCACTGCTGCTTCCTGCTGCTCACTGATGCTCACTGCGCTTCCTGCAACTCACTGCTGCTCACTGATGCTTCCTGCTGCTCACTGCTGCTTCCTGCTGCTCACTGCTGCTTCCTGCCGCTCACTGCCGCTTCCTGCTGCTCACCGATGCTTCCTGCTGCTCACTGCTGCTTCCCTGCTGCTCACTGCTGCTTCTGTTGCTCACTGCTGCTCACTGCTGCTCACTGCTGCTTCCTGCTGCTCACTGATGCTCACTGCTGCTTCCTGCAACTCACTGCTGCTCACTGCTGCTTCCTGCCGCTCACTGCTGTTTGTTGTCTCACGCTGCTCACTGCTGCTCACTGCTGCTTCCTGCTGCTCACTGATGCTCACTGCTGCTTCCTGCAACTCACTGCTGCTCACTGATGCTTCCTGGTGTTCATCGTTTCTCACTGCTTTTTTCACCTTAATATCAAGAACCCTAACCTAACCTAACCTAACCTAACCTAACCTAACCTAACCTCATCCCAGGTATAAAATTAAGGTGATTAATCTCGAGATGAAATCAACTGGGGTGTCTAATCTGCAGGTGTTTCCAGGACTAGAGGTGGAGTGTTATGGTGTCCTCAGATGATAGGATCTCAAGAGTATTTCAACCACAAGTTAATTGGGTAAAGTTGACTCAGACACAGTGAAGAATTAAGTGTGTATAAACTAGTATGAATACGTCATAATATATTCGATATTTTATAGGTTGGTATCTTATGCATATAAATGAAGTACCTGGTATTACCGCCCACGTCTAGCTCTTCATCTTATAATGGAATGAAATATGTTCAGGTTCCTCTTCAGACGTCATCATCGCCGTAGTAAAGCTGATTAGTTTGTAAGGTTAATCTGTGTGAGGTTAATCTGTGTAAAGTTAATCTGTGTGAAGTCAATACGTGAAGTTAATCTGAGTGGTTCTCGTGGTTACATCTACTGGCTGGCGTCCACCTCTCATAGTAGCGTTGTTTATCGCCTTTCATCAAACACTTGTTTTATACACTCACTTTGTATACTGTACCTGATTCTTTCCTTAGATGTTGTATTAACTTACTGAATTTAGGTACAATTTTAATGATAAGATACATTAGGGTCTGTCTAATTTGTCCCTTTATATGTCTAAAGTATAGTTCATGTATTATATGTAATGTTATTTTTGCGGTCAATTTAGTTTACATTGTTACCACTTCCAGATTACCACCCATTTTTTTTTATTATGTTTGAGTGAAAGAAAATGGAGCTTCGTATTACCAGGTTTTATTTATTATGGAACTGTAATCATAATTTTTACTCATCTATTAATTATTTGTTATTGTAATCACCAATACAACGAAGATTAATGTATCATAGAAACTCTACAAGATGCATAACTAATCCTTAATCTAATCCCCGGTACAGTCGCCTGCACTTATACCTGGTACAGTGTCTGTCTGTTTTCTAACATGTGGCAACCCTTAGTCTGGCTACTAATGTGAGGCTCCTTTGGGCCATTCCAGGCGTTTTATTCTATGTAAACAAACACAGAGTTGCCACATCTCGCAAAACGTATCAGCCACTGTACCAGGTATAAGTGCAGGCGACTGTACATAATCTTGTCTATGTATTATGAATCTCTACAGAATTCTATACATACATTCTTTTAATTTACAGGTAAACATCCAGGCTTATGCATCAATAAACTGTACAAACCTGGTATTCAACATCAGTACTTAACACCTTTCAGTCTCAGATACACACAATCAGTTACAAAATGAACACTGCGACGCCAATTATCTCGGTAGGGTTGTCACAATCCTTCATCCGTTGAGTCATATTGTCTAACACGAAATTATAAAGAAATTTTTTTTTACTCCATTATTACCTGTCCTCAAAAACTACAAACTCATAATAGTATCTACTTTCCCCTTCAGTCATTTTACAGTAGTATGTTGAGTACGGTGCCAACCTCTTGAGTACGGTGCCAACCTCTTGAGTACGGTGCCAACCTCTTGAGTACGGTGCCAACCTCTTGAGTACGGTACCAGCCTCTTGAGTACGGTGCCAGCCTCTGAGTACGGTGCCAACCTCTTGAGTACGGTACCAGCCTCTTGAGTAAGGTGCCAGCCTCTTGAGTACGGTGCCAATGTTTTAGTGTAATAAATTACCAAGATGAATTATCTGTTCCTTTAAATGAAGGCTAAAGTGTGTGTGTGTGTGTGTGTGTGTGTGTGTGTGTGTGTGTGTGTGTGTGTGTGTGTGTGTGTGTGTGTGTGTCATCTTGTATGTTTATTTTCGAATACGTTGTTCCTAAAGTCAATATATTAATAATAACGACATAGTCTACGGTTGTTGTTTAGCCTGTAAATTCAATTATACCTCTCACCACACACACACACACACACACATACACATACATACTTATAAATAAAAACACACATACGGTCACACGCATATACAGTATACACATATCCGTGAATATATACATATACATACACACGTCCACACGGCGGCTAGAACAGCACATGAACTATTCCTAGGCATGACGTCGCCGTCTTAAGGTTCATTTGCATATCCAGCTTTCAGAAACATATTTTTTTGTCGTAGTAGTGACGTGCCATGGCGGCGATGCCCGTGGGAGTAATTATAAAGTATCTGTCATGTTTATAGAAGAATAGAAACCCAAATAGCACCAGACATCTATTTAGACACTTAGGTTCTGATCTTCTTTATCTTCTTTCTGTCCTTATGATTGATCGTCTTTTGGTGTCATATAAGAGTAGAATGAAAATCTTCAGTCACTTATACATAATAAAACAATTGAATCCCAAGTGGCACCAGAAACACGGGTTGTAAACTTTTTTAAACCATCGTAAGTGATAGTTTACAAATACATTAACCTTAAATATGTCTCACTCTCTGTATACTTCAAGATGCTTTCACCTTACTGGCTGTTATGCTTCGGTCTCTATGAAGGAGCCCCCCCTCCCCCCCTCGTATGCCTGCTTTCATCTCCTCAGTATTAGAAAGTTTGACTGTCTCGTTTAGCTCTCGCTGGTCATCTAACTGAGGGTCGTTCAGGTGTTTTAATCGTATCTTTACTTTTTTATATTAGCTTGGCGTCGACCATGGAACGTGTCGCTTGCCTTAGGCGGGTTGCCGAGTACCAGTCACACTTTGGCTGGGTATAATGCGTTGGCTGATGATTAACATGGTGTGTGTCTGTGTGTGTGTGTGTGTGTGTGTGTGTGTGTGTGTGTGTGTGTGTGTGTGTGACTAGCCGTATGAGGCAGTAATTAGTAGGAGTATGAAGGGCTAATTACTTATTATCTAATCAACTGACGACACTAATTACTACCTTCACAACTAATTAATAGCCTCGGAAACTTCTACCTAGCTGATTAACACCACTAATTAGATCTTAATGATAGTAATTAGCAGCTGTTATTTCTGGTTGCTAATTACTATCCAATGATACTAATTGGTTACTAAATCTACTGTTTATTGACATTTAAACTGCTAATTTATATTACTAATTACTGTTCCTAATTACTTCCTCATCTCTCCATCACTCCTCCCTCACTGACGTAGAGACCTCCTTCACCTCTCCCTCGTCTCCCTCACTATCTTCTCCTCACTGATATACAAATGTCTCTCACTTCCTCCTCACACCTCACCCCCCATACCTCACACCTCACCCTCCATATCTCACCCCTCACACCTCATACCTCACCTTTCAGACTTCACGCCTAACCCCCCATATCTCACACCTCACACCTCACCTTTCAGACCTCATACCTCACCCTCCACACCTCACACCTCACCCTCCACACCTCACACCCCATACCTCACCCTCCATACCTCACACCTCACACCTCATATCTCACACCTCACACCACCTTTCATACCTCACCCTCACCTCACATACCTCCCCACCTCACACCTCACACTTGAACTCATCTTACTGATAATTTGAATGGATGATGGATGACTATTGCCTCCCTTGTGTGGATGAGGGGCAGGTGGTTTCTGTCTGTCTGTCTGTCTGTCTGTCTGTCTGTCTGTCTTCGTGTGTGTGTGTGTGTGTGTGTGTGTGTGTGTTTATTTATCTTTTCAACAATACTGTATGTATTATTAGATATGTGTATTCATGTGTAGTTGTGTATGTATCCCATAACACATAATCACATATAACCATGTATAATTCTCCACACACACACACACACACACACACTTGCATACACGCACATACACAAAAAACACATAGACACAACACATACTCACACGCACATACACCACACACAAACACACACCACATACATACACACAGACATACACACATATGCACACACACATGTACACACACACACACACACACACACACACACACACATGAGTCATCAAACTTGCATACAACATAGAAAATCGCATGTACAGGGTGTGTATGTGCGTGTGTGCGTATCTGCAACTCGTTATAAAAACAGGTTCCACAATAGAGCTGAGTGCTCTAGGCGCGCTACAATCTGCAACCCGTTTTTATGGCGGCTCTTAGAAACTGGATTTAGGGCAACCAGCTCAATACTGGCCAAGTTTACTGATAGTCTGAGGAGAGTATCCTGATAGTTGAGCTATTATTAAAGTGAACTGAGGGTAACCCAACAGTGTAGCGATAGTTTGTGACGTACAACGATAACCTGGTCATATTATCGTGTACTACAAGATATACTGTCGGAATTTGTTCTTGTCTTTTTTTTCCTTTTATAAATAAATAAATGTAATAGTTTATAAATTACTGAGTTATTATTATCATTATTATTATTATTTTTGTTATTATTATTATTATTATTATTATTATTATTATTATTATTATTATTATTATTATTATTATTATTATTATTTTTGTTATTATTATTATTATTATTATTATTATTATTATTATTATTATTATTATTATTATTATTATTTTTGTTATTATTATTATTATTATTATTATTATTATTATTATTATTATTATTATTATTATTATTATTATTATGCATACACATAAATCGCTATGTCATTGGCGTATATTAAATAGAGAATATTATCTTATTTGTGATTTAAAAGGACTTGTTATTATTTCTTGACTCGCCTGTATTAGTCAGGAGATTAGGTGAAGATTAGTATACTATTTATGGTAAGTTAAAGATATTGTTATGACCACTAAGAACAGCTCACCTGGTAAGTATTATCAGGCTGCAGGTATACAGAAGGGGAGCAGCCCGAATATTTAGGCAGAATCTTCCCTAATTTGTTCGTTTTAATACACGGAATGTTAATCTTGTGTGGGAGGGCGGGAGGGAGGAGCAAGTATGCTGTATACTTACGGATATTCAGGACAACATCGCCATAGAATAGATGAGTTAGTTTTTACTGAAATAATATCTTAATAATTTCTTAGCAATGTTTTATCTGAACTTTCGAAAAAAACTACAACTTAGCTTCTTACAATATAATCAGTAAATCTTCGCACCTCATTAACACAATACAAAAAAAATTAAAATTTCTTAATACAATTAGTTAACACTTTAATATATAATTATGTACAAGAGTATAAAGTCGTCAGTGGAGAGAAATACAGTATATGTATGTTTACGAAGATATTTTTTCCAGCATTATCTTAGATCTTAATTCATTAATTGAGAAGTTAATCCTGTAATTTAAATCCTTATTAATTCATGTACTATAATTTATGGCCATGTTAATCTGTAAAGATATATGAATCTTATTTGTAATAGCTTTAGGTCAAGTGTATGAGCTCTAGTATTGCCAAGCTAACCTGGTCCGTAAGCCACGCTAACCTGGTCCGTAAGCCACGCTCCTCTTATACAAAATAGCTGACTGGTTCATAGAAAATGTTCGTGCAGCTGTCCATATCTTCAAACTAAAGGTGTTCACAAGTGGTAAGCGGACCTGTTATTATCTAAAATAATGTTAAATATCTGGAGTATCAAAATACAAATGATTTCAAGAGAATGTTATAAATTTTTAAATATTTATCATAAAAGGTCGAAGTCAAAGATGAAATTCGCTTTCGAATGAAGTCTTTTCATTATTTCGTTGTTTTATACCAAACATAAAACAAACAGAAACAAATGATACCAAACATAGAGCACAATAGGTAAAATATATATACTTTTTTCTTTTTTTTTACGGGGAATAGCCCACCCGGGTACAGATCATTGACCCACAACCTAAGGGGCGAGAAGATAAGAGTAAAAAGAAATTAAAAATAGAAGAGAAAAAGACTATTAATCTACACCACGAAGATGACGGAAAACCAGCTTTTATAAATGAGACAATGTATGAGTTTGGAAACACAGAAGAAGGCAGAGCATTCCACAGTTGGCTGTGTGAGGAAAGAAGGAGGTACTATAACGGGTTATTCTAGTGTGATCGACATCCACAGAGAAACGGTGGGCACCGCGGGCAAGACGAGTGTTACGAGCCTACGGCCTTGCCGGCGGTACACAGGATGCCAAATCCACCGTTAAAGTACCTGTAAAAGAGAGAGAGTGAAGCAACATTGCGTCGAAGAGAAAGAGAAGAAAGACTGTCAATTGAAGAGGAGCGTTAATAAGACGAAATGCCTTTGATTCCACCCTATCTAACAGTTGGACAGAAGAAGAGCCACACCACATATGAGAGCAGTACTCCAAGTTAAGACGAGTGAATCCCATATAAACTTGAAGCAACTACTCAGGAATGAAGTAGCTACGGCATCTGTAAGCCATTCCCAGCTTTCAGGAGGCAGCTTTAGCAATGTTGAGGATGTGTGGCTTCCATGACATATTACAGGAAATGGTGAGGTCTAGCATATCTATTTTAGAATTTGGCAAAATGACTGCGTCCTGAAATGTGATTGATGGGAGACCTTATATTTTGGAAAGTATATTCGGTAAATACTGTGTTTTATCAATAAATAAATTTAACCAAGCTTCTACCTCCCCATTCGGAGATGCTGCACAGATCCACATTGATAGATGAAATGATATTAGCTCTAGAAACAGATCTAGTTTGAGAATTTGGGGAAGGAAAAATGTGAAGAAGAGTGAAGAGTAGAATCACCAGCGTAAGAATGGATAGAATTAGTTGTAGCGTGAAGTAAATCATTGATAAAAAGAAGGAAGAGAGTAGGTGAAAGAACAGAACCCTGTGGGACACCACTATTGGTAGAGAAAGAGCGAGAGATCGATCCCTCGATAGCAACTGCCATGGATCGGTTCACAAAGAAGCTAGAAATTTGAGAACAAAGTGGGGTAGAGAAACCATAAGAGGGAAGTTTAGAAAACAAAGACTTGTGCCATACCCTGTCAAATGCTTTGGAGATGTCGAGGACCACGACGAAAGTTTCCCCATAGTCCCTAAGAGAGGATGACCAAAGATGGGTGCAGTAGGAGGGCAGATCACCAGTAGATCTCACCTGGCGAAAGCCATACTGGTGATCCGACAAAAGAGAAAGGCGTTCAAGGTAACGGAGAAATTGAGAGTTTAATATAGTTTCGAAAATCTTAGTGAGGGATGAAGTTAGGGCAATGGGGCGATAGTTGGAGGGATTAGAATGGTCACCCTTCTTCGGGATGGGCTGAACCAAGGCATGCTTCCAAGAAGAAGGAAAAGTTTGGGTTTTGAGGCAAAGGCGAAAGAGGCGAGCAAGCACAGGGGCCAGAGCTTCAGCACACTCCCTCAGAACACGAGGGGGTATTCCGTCCGGTCCATGCGCCTTACTCACATCAAGATTAGATAACACACCAGCAACCCTGCGAGTGGAGATTATAGGAAAGTGCATAGGTTCAGTAGGAGGAGCAGGGGTAGGAGGGATAGAGTTGGAACCGTCTAAGGTGGAATTAGAGGAGAATAAGGTGCCAAGAGATTGGCTTTATCAGGAGGAGAGTTGGCTATAGAGTTATCAGGTCGGAAGAGAGGAAGAAAAGAGGGAGTGCAGAAGTTATTACAGATGTTTTTGGTTAAGGACCAGAAGGATTTACTAGAGGAAGAGTTAGTCAGGTCAGCGGTCTTTCTTTTTATAAACTTCTGCTTGGCCCTACGAAGAATAGCCTTACAATGATTCCTATAAGTAATGAAAGAGGTGTGGATACTAAGAGAAGGGGATAGCTTCATAACTTGACACGCCTTATGTCTCTGCCTACAAGCACAGTCGGGGAGGGGAGGGGGTACATAAACGACTTGGGATATATCCAGCCATACAAAGTGTAGTTCATTACCTATTGTGCTCTATGTTTGGTATCATTTATTTCTGTTTGTTTTATGTTTGGTATAAAACAAAGAAATAATGAAAAAGACTTCACTCGAAAGCGAATTTCATCTTTGACTTCGACCTTTTATGATTAATATTTAAAATTTTCTAACATTCTGTCTGAAGTGTTAATGCCTTGAAATCATTTGTATTTTGATACTCCAGATATTTAACATTATTTTAGATAATAACAGGTCCGCTTACCAATTGTGAACACTTTTAGTTTGAAGATATGGACAGCTGCACGAACATTTTCTCTGAACCAGTCAACTATTTGTAGCTGTAAACGAGGGGTCATATTAGCGGGTCAGATTAGCCTGGAAATAGTTGAAGTATACTAAGGTGAGAAGAAACTGTCGTCAGTGGTTATTTACTTATTTCCACTATTTGTCCGGCATTCGGTTTGATTGGTCGAGACTGATGACAATGATTCTATTATGTCGAATTCAGTATTATACAAACCTGTCTTAACCTAATCATATCTACAAATGACTAAATTCACGAACCTAAATCACTAGCATCATCAGTCTCGACCAATCAGAATGAATGCCGGACAAATAGCGGAAGTAAATAAGTAAAAATCCGTAAAGAAATAATATTCACCACGAAATGTTACAAAAGTAAATGAAATTAACAACTTAAAGAGAATAATTAATCCCCTACCTTTTATTTGTATGTTCATAACTATAGTAAATGTATTAACAAAAGCAATAGACTTAACAAATCACTTTTATAAATAGCTTTTGTTATCTAGTGTAGGAATTAACTAACCAAACAATGGTTAAAAAAAACCCTAACTATGAATTAAAATCTTAAAATAGTACCAAACTTTCAAACTGAGACCAAATACCCCTTAAAAAAACACAATTTATTGACTCAATGCTTAAAATAATAACAATAAACCTTTAAAATTGTAAGAGAATATACCTTTTATAATTTAAGGGTTGTATAATGTAAGAGTAAATATGAACGCTGCTTACAGACAAATCTTGCTTATTAAAAGTGACTCCGAGAACAATAGTAGTTAGCCCGTCTTAAATGATGCTTCAGTCTCGGTATTGTACACGTCTAATTATCACAAAGATTTGGTTTATATCAATGTTTCTGTCTGTCTGTGTCTCTGTCTATCAGTCTGTGTCAGGAGGTGTCAGTCTGTCTGTGTCTCTGTCTATCAGTCTGTGTCAGGAGGTGTCAGTCTGTCTGTGTCTCTGTCTATCAGTCTGTCAGCAGGTGTCAGTCTGTCTATGTCTCTATCTATCAGTCTGTGTCAGGAGGTGTCAGTCTGTGTCTCTGTCTATCAGTCTGTGTCAGGAGGTGTCAGTCTGTCTGTGTCTCTATCAGTCTGTGTCAGGAGGTGTCAGTCTGTCTGTGTCTCTGTCTATCAGTCTGTGTTAGGAGGTGTCAGTCTGTCTATGTCTCTATCTATCAGTCTGTGTCAGGAGGTGTCAGTCTGTCTGTGTCTCTGTCTATCAGTCTGTGTCAGGAGGTGTCAGTCTGTCTGTGTCTCTATCTATCAGTCTGTGTCAGGAGGTGTCAGTCTGTCTGTGTCTCTGTCTATCAGTCTGTGGAGGTGTCAGTCTGTCTGTGTCTCTGTCTATCAGTCTGTGTCAGGAGGTGTCAGTCTGTCTGTGTCTCTGTCTATCAGTCTATGTCCAGGAGGTGTCAGTCTGTCTATGTCTCTATCTATCAGTCTATATGTCAGGAGGTGTCAGTCTGTCTGTGTCTCTATCTATCAGTCTGTGTCAGGAGGTGTCAGTCATCTATGTCTCTATCTATCAGTCTGTGTCAGGAGGTGTCAGTCTGTCTATGTCTCCTATCTATCAGTCTGTGTCAGGAGGTGTCAGTCTGTCTATGTCTCTATCTATCAGTCTGTGTCAGGAGGTGTCAGTCTGTCTGTCTCTATCTATCAGTCTGTGTCAGGAGGTGTCAGTCTGTCTGTCTCTGTCACTATCAGTCTGTCAGCAGGTGTCAGTCTGTCTATGTCTCTATCTATCAGTCTGTGTCCAGGAGGTGTGGTCTGTGTCTCTGTCCTATCAGTCTGTGTCAGGGGAGGTGTCAGTCTGTCTATGTCTCTATCTATCCCAGTCTGTCAGGAGGGGTGTCAGTCTGTCTATGTCTCTATCTATCAGTCTGTGTCAGGAGGGTGTCAATCTGTCTGTGTCTCTATCTATCAGTCTGTGTCAGGAGGTGTCAGTCTGTCTGTGTCTCTGTCTATCAGTCTGTCAGGCAGGTGTCAGTCTGTCTATGTCTCTATCTATCAGTCTGTGTCAGGAGGTGTCAGTCTGTGTCTCTATCTATCAGTCTGTGTCAGGAGGTGTCAGTCTGTCTATGTCTCTATCTATCAGTCTGTGTCAGGAGGTGTCAGTCTGTGTCTCTATCTATCAGTCTGCGAAAATAGATAAATAAACAAATAAATAAATAAAGTCAAATATATCACTAATACCAAATGGGATTTTATGTGAACTTAAGAATGAAAACATTAAATATCGAATCATTATCACAATTTCAAACATTAAATATGAAAAAAAAATTACACTACAGTAAATTCAAGATATATATATAAAAAGAACTCAGTTATATTGTCAAGTGATAAAAGTTCAATAGAAGTTCCTTTGTGACTGGGGACATCTTTGTGACTGCGGACATCTTTGTGACTGGGGACATCTTTGTGACTGCGGACATCTTTGTGACTGGGGACATCTTTGTGACTGCGGACATCTTTGTGACTGCGGACATCAAAGCGGTAGTCTGGTCCCATCCATATATTGCCCCGTATTATTTATGTAACACCTTCATCTGTTCTCTCCTTCACAGTTCACAAAGTTTCTCACATTGGTGGAACAAAATTTCATAATTCTTGACGTACAGAAATCGTAGATGGGAAAAAATATTATAATTTTATGTTGACTTAGAGATTATAAATATTATCACTGCGCTTCAACAACTAAGGTCTGTCTTTAAGCACCTGACAAGACAACATAAATCAATATATTTCATGTTTTTGCATCATAAATAATCTAAAACAGGAAAGAGCATTTGTAATCACCCAGGACGATTATTTATGCTATTTTAAGTAATATTTAAATCAGATTCAATTAGAATATTCAGGATCAACTCCCAAATAATATTTTTAAATATTTTTTACCTACTAATAAAAGATTCAAATACTTATCAAATACTAATAGCAGTGAAATACTTATCAATATTAATAATAATGAAATATTTATCACATACGAGCGGGTTCCATTCCTGAGGGCGTTCTTAATTCGGATTTGTACGTAAGTCTGAACACATGCTGTGTGCATACCGTACTTACAGAACAATGTTTAAAATCACACTATATCATAACCTAAGGCCTTTTGTAGTCCATCTAAATCACTTAAGATAAAAGAAGAAATAGAATGACAAAATACAGTAAATGAAAGTAAAAAATAAGTCATCATATAAATAAAATACCTTAAATTTCAACTTTAACCTCGTTCTTATCGGCGGGCGTTCATAAATCGGAAGTTCGTAAGTCGGGGACCCCCTAACAGAAACAAATATTTATCAAATACTAATGAAAATGATGTTTGAATAAATTTTGTAATTTACAAAATCGAACTATTTTTTCATTTCGTTTCTATTTATTTAAGTTTTCAATACGTCATTTCGGGTTATATTTAACAGTTGTAATAATATGTTAAAGCTTTAAGAATAATATACTTGCTAACTCTAGCTGTCGAGGCACATAGTGTAAGTCGTTCAAAAACTATCATTACAAAATTATATTAGACAATATTACGCAACGGACGAAGGATTTTGACAACCCTACCGAGTCAAGAGGAGTCAAAGTGTTCATTTTGTAAGCCATCGACCACCCGAGTGTAGTTAGTTTTTGAGCTGAAATTACCAAACTTAAGAAGACAGTTTCAAAGGTGTTTTTTTGTTTCAATAAAGTATATATTAAAAGTACAATATTAATTATTCACACAAAGAAGGATTAGGTGTAAAATTCATTTAAATTGGATCACCTGATGATTAACTCCTACCTTATTTTACCTGATGATTGACCCCCCTAACGCTACCTAGGGGTGAGGTTAGGTTAGGTTAGGTTAGGTTAGGTTAGGTTAGGGTAGTTTTAGGTTGTTATTATTGACAAATCTATTCTGTCTATCTGTCACAGTCACTGGTTCTGTCACTCGGCGTCTGTTTTGGTAATTCAAGTTAAGACGCCACAGTTGACAGGGTTATTGAGTAACGCTAACTGAGAATATGCTAACCTAACCTAACCAAACCGAGCCTAACCTAACCTAACCTAACCAAACCAAATCTATAACCTAACTTAACCTAACCTAACAAAGATGACTTGACTTGACCTGACCTGACCTGACCTGACCTGACCTGACCTAGGTTGGATGGATATAAAAGCGATAGGGGTTGGGTGTAAATGGGACTGTCCAGTAGAGGCCAATAGACCCGCTGCAGTTTCCTCATTCTTATATTTTTTAACATTATATAACATAACATAACCTGGAGTGTATAATCTGTGTGTGTGTGTGTGTGTGTGTGTGTGTGTGTGTGTGTGTGTGTGTGTGTTTGCCCAAAATCATCTCTTCCTTAAAGCCAAAAAGCAGACTCCATGCCCCCAAGGAGAGGGAGGGATGGGTGAGGGAGGGAGGAGAGAGGGGATGGAGGAGGAGGGATGGGTGAGGGAGGGAGGGAGAGGGAGGGAGGGAGGAAGGAGGGATGGAGGGGGGGTGAGGGGAGGGAGAGAGGGAGGGGAGGAGGAGGAGGGAGGGATGGGTGAGGGAGGGAGGAGGAGGGAGGGAGGGAGGGATGAATTGTTGAGGGAGGGGGAGGGAGGATGGTGAGGAGGAGGGAGGAGAGGGAGGGATGGGTGAGGAGGGAGGGATGAGGGGGAGAGGGAGGGAGGGAGGAGGGATGGGTGAGGGAGGGAGGGAGGATGGTGAGGAGGGAGAGAGGAGGGATGGGTGAGGTAGGGAGGATGGGGGAGGAGGGAGGGAGGGAGGTGGGTGAGGGAGGGGAGGGATGGGTGGGGAGGGAGGAAGGGAGGGATGCAGGTGAGGAGGAGGGAGGAGGGAGAGATGGGTGGGGAGGGGGAGGGAGGAGAATGGATGGAGGGATGGGTGAGGGAGGGAGGGAAGGGGATGGGTGAGGGATGGAGGGAGGGATGGACGGGGAGGGGCCAAGCCTGGACCAAACCGCCAACACCCTAAATTATATATGTACATCCTTAATTGAACTCCGGGGCCCTCCACCTCCCCTAAGGGCGCCCCTCTTGACTCTCCGGCCAGGGTTAATCGACCAAACGCGGTGTGCAACATTGTCTTCCAAAGCCGGGCGGCCTCCTCTGATTTGCCACGGGAAATATTTTCGACTTTTATAGAATTTGTCATTTGTGGGAAAGTTTGTGGGTGTGTTGTGGTGGAGGACCCGTGTGTGTGTTGTGGTGGAGGACCTGTGTGTGTTGTGGTGGAGGACCTGTGTGTAATGTTGTAGGTGGAGGACCTGTGTGTTGTGGTGGAGACCTGTGTGTTATGGTGGAGGACCTGTGTGTATGTGCGTGGTGGAGGGACCCGTGTGTGTTGTGGTGGAGGACCTGTGTGTGTGTTGTGGTGGAGGACCCGTGTGTGTGTTGTGGTGGGGGACCTGTGTGTGTGTGTTGTGGTGGAGGACCCGTGTGTGTTGTGGTGGAGGACCCGTGTGTGTGTTGTGGGTGGAATCCCGTGTGTGTGTTGTGGTGGAATTCCGTATTGTGTGTTGTGTTGGAGTCCGTGTGTGTGTTGTGGTGGAGGACCTGTGTGTTGTGGAGGACCTGTGTGTGTGTTGTGGTGGAGACCCGTGTGTGTGTTGTGGTGGATGACCTGTGTGTGTGTGTTAATTTGGAGATCCCGTGTGTGTGTTGTGGTGGAGGACCCGTGTGTGTGTTGTGGTGGAGGACTTCCATGTATGTGTTGTGGTGGAGGGACCTGTGTGTGTTGTGGTGGAGGACCTGTGTGTGTGTTGTGGTGGAGGACCTGTGTGTGTTGTGGTGGAGGACCCGTGTGTGTGTGTTGTGGTGGAGGACCTGTGTGTGTGTTGTGGTGGAGGACCTGTGTGTGTGTTGTGGTGATCCCGTGTGTGTGTTGTGGTGGAGGACCTGTGTGTGTTGTGGTGGAGGACCCGTGTGTGTGTGTTGTGGTGGAGGACCTGTGTGTGTGTGTTGTGGTGGAGGACCCCGTGTGTGTGTTGTGGTGGAGGACCCGTGTGTGTGTTGGTGGAGATCCGTCTGTGTGTTGTGATGGAGGACCTGTGTGTGTGTGTTGTGGTGGAGGACCCGTGTGTGTGTGTTGTGGTGGAGGACCTGTGTGTGTGTGTTGTGGTGGAGGACCCGTGTGTGTGTTGTGGTGGAGGACCCGTGTGTGTGTGTGGTGGATGACCTGTGTGTGTGTTGTGGTGGAGTCCGTGTGTGTGTTGTGGTGGAGTCCGTGTGTGTTATGATGGAGGACCTGTGTGTGTGTTGTGGTGGAGGACCCCGTGTGTGTTGTGGTGGAGGACCTGTGTGTGTGTGTTGTGGTGGAGGACCCGTGTGTGTTGTGGTGGAGGACCTGTGTGTTGTGGTGGAGGACCCCGTGTGTGTGTGTTGTGGTGGAGGACCTGTGTATTGTGTGTTGTGGTGGAGGACCTGTGTGTGTGTGTTGTGGTGGAGGGACCCGTGTGTGTGTTGTGTTGGAGGGACCCGTGTGTGTGTTGTGGTGGGAATCCCGTGTGTGTGTTGTGATGGAGGACCTGTGTGTGTTGTGGTGGAGGACCCCGTGTGTGTGTTGTGGTGGAGGACCTGTGTGTGTTGTGGAGGACCCGTGTGTGTGTTGTGGTGGAGGACCACGTGTGTGTGTTGTGGTGGATGGCCTGTGTGTGTGTTGTGGTGGGGATCCCGTGTGTGTTGTGGTGGAGATCCGTGTAATGTTTAATGATGGAGGACCTGTGTGTGTTGTGGTGGAGGACCCGTGTGAAAGTGTGTTGTGGTGGGAGGACCTGTGTGTGTTGTGTTGTGGTGGAGGACCTGTGTGTGTGTGTTGTGGTGGAGGACCTGTGTGTGTGTTGTGGTGGAGGACCCGTGTGTGTGTTGTGGTGGGAGGACCTGTGTGTGTGTTGTGGTGGAGGACCTGTGTGTGTGTTGTGGTGGGAGGACCTGTGTGTGTGTGTTGTGGTGGAGGACCTGTGTGTGTGTTGTGGTGGAGGACCTGTGTGTGTGTTGTGGTGGGAGGACCTGTGTGTGTGTTGTGGTGGAGGACCTGTGTGTGTGTTGTGGTGGAGGACCTGTGTGTGTGTGTTGTGGTGGAGGACCTGTGTGTGTGTTGTGGTGGAGGACCTGTGTGTTGTGGTGGAGGACCTGTATTGTGTGTTGTGGTGGAGGGACACCAATGTGTGTGTGTTGTGGTGGAGGGACCTGTGTGTGTGTTGTGGTGGAGGACCTGTGTGTGTGTTGTGGTGGGACCTGTGTGTGTGTTGTGGTGGAGGACCTGTGTTTGTGTTGTAGTGGAGACCTGTGTGTGTTGTGGTGGAGGACCTGTGTATTGTGTGTTGTGGTGGAGGACCTGTGTGTGTGTGTTGTGGTGGAGGACCTGTGTGTGTGTTGTGGTGGAGGACCTGTGTGTGTGTTGTGGTGGGAGGACCTGTGTGTGTGTTGTGGTGGAGGACCTGTGTGTGTGTGTTGTGGTGGAGGACCTGTGTGTGTTGTGGTGGAGGACCCGTGTGTGTTGTGGTGGAGGGACCTGTGTGTGTTGTGGTGGAGGACCTGTGTGTGTGTTGTGGTGGAGGACCTGTGTGTGTGTGTTGTGGTGGAGGACCTGTGTGTGTGTTGTGGTGGAGGACCTGTGTGTGTGTGTGTTGTGGTGGAGGACGTGTGTGTGTTGTGGTGGAGGACCTGTGTGTGTGTGTTGTGAGGTGGAGGACCCGTGTGTGTGTTGTGGTGGAGGACCTGTGTGTGTGTTGTGGTGGAGGACCTGTGTGTGTGTGTTGTGGTGGAGGACCCCGTGTGTGTTGTGGTGGAGGACCTGTGTGGTAATGTTGTGGTGGAGGACCTGTTATTATTATTGTGTGTTGTGGTGGAGGAGGGCCCGTGTGTGTGTGTTGTGGTGGAGGACACTATTATTATTGTGTGTTGTGGTGGAGGACCTGTGTGTGTGTGTTGTGGTGGAGGACCCGTGTGTGTGTGTTGTGGTGGAGGACCTGTGTGTGTGTTGTGGTGGAGGACCTGTGTGTGTTGTGGTGGAGGACCCGTGTGTGTGTTGTGGTGGAGGGGACCTGTGTGTGTTGTGGTGGAGGACCTGTGTGTGTGTGTGTTGTGGTGGAGGACCCGTGTGTGTGTTGTGGTGGAGGACCCGTGTGTGTGTTGTAGTGGAGGACCTGTGTGTGTGTTGTGGTGGAGGACCTGTGTGTGTGTGTGTTGTGGTGGAGGACCCGTGTGTGTGTTGTGGTGGAGGACCCGTGTGTGTTGTGGTGGAGGACCTGTGTGTGTGTGTAGTGGAGGACCTGTGTGTGTGTTGTGGTGGAGGACCCCGTGTGTGTGTTGTGGTGGAGACCTGTGTGGCTGTTGTGGTGGAGGACCCGTGTGTGTGTTGTGGTGGGAGGACCCGTGTGTGTGTTGTGGTGGAGGACCCGTGTGTGTGTTGTGGTGGAGGACCTGTGTGTGTTGTGGTGGAGGACCTGTGTGTGTGTGTTGTGGTGGAGGACCCGTGTGTGTGTTGTGGTGGAGGACCTGTGTGTGTGTGTTGTGGTGGAGGACCTGTGTGTGTGTTGTGGTGGAGGACCTGTGTGTGTGTGTGTTGGCTGGTGGAGGACCTGTGTGTGTGTTGTGGTGGAGGACCCGTGTGTGTGTTGTGGTGGAGGACCCGTGTGTGTGTTGTGGTGGAGGACCCCGTGTGTGAGGACCAAGTAGGGCAACTTTTTCAGCCTTAAAACTATAGCTACTGATAATTCGTTAACACACTGAGTAGAATTGGTTAGGTTAGGTTAGGTTAGGTTTGGTTAGGTTAGGTTAGGTTAGGTTAGTAATGATAGACAGTAAGAGAGGGAGAGAGACAGAGAAAGAGTAACGTGTTGTGTGTCTATATGATACGGAGGTTTTGGGCGAAATTGGTTATTTTGCAAAATTTCCGGCATGCATATTGGTAATTTTCCGAAATGACTTACAAACAAGTTGACCAAAGTTAAATAAATAAAAAATAGGACCACTTAACGCTGTATCAATCTACAAGAGCCATCCTAACCTAACCTAACCAAACCATAAAATTAGGTTAGTTTAGGTTGTGTATTTGTAACCTATTTCGCAAAATTACCTATATGCATGCCGGGAATTTTGCAAAATAACCAATTTCGCTCAAAACCTCCGTATCATATAGACACACAACACGTTACTCTTTCTCTGTCTCTCTCCCTATCTCACTGTCTATCATTACTAACCTAACCTAACCTAACCTAACCTCCGTATCATATAGACAGTAACGCATGTGTGTATGTCTGTGTACATGAGTGTGTGTTTGTCCAGTCTTCAATAGTCCTTATTTACTCATGAAATTTTTTTTACAATATAACTCTACGGTTGTTACTTGTGGTAGTGCGTGTGTTACTCTGATTATCTACACACACACACACACACACACATACCATGACGTCATCAGCACCTCCTACCACATCATGACCTTTCAATCTCAACTAGCATGACCTTGTGTCAATCTGTGTTAACTTATTCTATTACAACGACACAGTAACTCTGAGTTATTTTGACACTTATCTGCCCGGGAGCTTCTGTGATTACGTAATGGACCGCTGTGGTGTGTGTGTGTGTGTGTGTGTGTGTGTGTACCATAATCATCATCATCATATCATCATCATAAAATAGACAAGCTGACACTGTTACATGATCATAAATACAAAAATTATAAAAACATTTCTTCAATCGATTAAAAATACAATATATATTTATTTTTAAAGACACTGCGTTGATAACCTCGTAAAAATGTAGTACTTTCTCTACATTAATGGAACACAACACAGGCGTCTCTCCCTTTAACTTGTACAGTATGAAATAACAACTGTCACAAAATAACATAAAAGAAGATAATTTTTTAGTTGATTATTTTCGTTGTTATTGTTTTGTAGGTCTCAGAGCTGCTGTTGTTGTTGTTTTGTTGTTATTCCTTGTTAGTGCTGTTATTGTTGTTTTTAATCTGGTTGTTGTTGTTGTCGGCCAACTCGGGTACTTCACGTACACCCTCTGCGGTGGGAAACTACAACCCTCCTAACCAGACAGGTGCACCTCCCACACAAACTGGGAGTCACCCTCAACAGTACCGGTTATCCTAATTCTGTTGGTTGTAGCACTTGTGAGTACGTTACCTCCCACTCTTATAACTTTCTTTGACCTTCCTTTTTCACACCTCAATGACCCTGAGTTTTTGCTGTTCCTTAATCAGTACCAATATTCCTTCACTGATGATGCTAGTATCGTCCCCTTAGATGTACTGGGGCCACATACTCAAAAGCATTTACGGGACTGTATCTCTTTGTTTACACCGTAACGGGACTCTGTAAGTGAGCTGGTAATCAAGGCCGTAACTTAATGACCTCCTTAGGTGCTGTAACACGCTCAATCCGGAGAGTAGTCGCTATTTCCCCATTGCATAAAAATGTAATAATGTATGTTTAAATAATGGTTGTTAGACTTGTTTTATTATAGAATAATGAAGAAAATGTTTTGTACATTGCGAAGGCAAGAGCGGTACCACTCTACTACCAGCAACCCTATGACACGCAATTAAATTCTCTAGAAAATTTCAATTTATTTCTAAAAAAATACATTTGCAGAGATAACAAACTTTTTATAATAATTTCTCCAACATATGTATAAATCTGTTGATGATATATAAACGTAACTTAGGATGCCACTATTATGGATTTTAACCTCTATGCATTTTAAATTCAGGTTAAGTTAGGTAAGTCATGTTAAGGTTAGGTTAGGTTAGGTTAGGTTAGGTTAGGTTAGGTTAGGTTAGGTTAGGTTAGGTTAGGTTAGGTTAGGTTAGGTAAGGTAAGGTAAGGTTAGGTTAGGTTAGATAAGGTAAGGTAAGGGTTAGCTTAGGTAAAGGTTAGGTTAGGTAAGGTAAGGTAAGGGTTAGGTTAGGTAAAGGTTAGGTTAGGTAAAGGTTAGGTTAGGTAAAGGTTAGTTTAGGTGGTTAATATATAGGACTAACCCGCAAGCAAGTTTTTTTGTATTACAGTTTATTTTCTTAAGTTTATTTTCATCAGTGAGTTCTGATATGGTAATCATTTCTTGTGCAAATGTCTCGTTTTGTAGATAATTAGGCGCCTAGGCACCCACTAGTTGTTCTCCCAGCGGTAATGAAGCTGAGCTCTGCTGCGGCGCTTTTCCCCGGGCTCGTGGCAGTTTCGCTTTCAGCATGACTTATGAGGGTTGTTGCCTGTCTTATATGAACGTAATTTGCCAATTTAGGGATAAAGACAACGAGACCCTTCAATTGTTTAATCACAATGGCATTGTTCATTTAAATAGAGACTGTCCACACTGCGGGAATCCCTGTGCTTTCAGACCGGTAAGAAGTTTGTTTATCACTTCCTCAACGCTCGACGTTTTCCGCCATCACAATAAATCATTCCGTCGCCTGGGGTGCATAAACGCCGATGCAGCCGTATCAATTCACATTCAGAAAATGCCTTAAATTTTACCATATCATAGGAAGTTCTTTCTGTTTAATATACTGGGGTTCCGGGGGGGGGGCGGGGGCAAAGACCCCCGGTATTGAAGTTCGGTAAGGTTAGGTAGGTTTGTTTGGTTAGGTTGGTTAGGTCTGTTTTTCATAGCAACAAATGTTAAGTTGCCTTTTTTTTAGAAATATCCATTTTTTACACATTTGCACAAACTACAAGTGTCCACTATAAAAAAAAATCAGTGAAAATCCGGAGTTTATATATTCGTTTTCGCTCATTTCAGCCGCGAGTTAGTCCTGAAAAATTGTTGGTTAGGTAAAGGTTAGGTTAGATTAGGTTACGTTAAGTAAAGTTAGGCTAGGTTAGGTAAAGATTAGGTTAAGTAAAGTTAGGTTAGGGAAAGTTACGATAGGGAAAGGTACATTTCAATAATTTTGTGGCCAAAAAAAAGCAGTCTTCAAACGCAAACAAAATACTAAATTCCTCGGAGTTATTGTTGATGAGAAACTTAGCTGGAGAAACCACATACAAACCATTCACAGTAAAGTCAATAAACAGTGCTGTATCATGTATCACACTTGACAGTCACTCACTCTCACAGCAATGAAAGAAATCTATTATGATCTTGTTTACCAAC